>NC_060124.1:647052521-647352521 GCF_021461395.2 Schistocerca americana
TGACACCTGCTAGAGAGCTAGTACCCTCCATACTCTTCACATGTGGGGCTTCCGTGGCCACCTACCCTGTTTCCTTCAGACATTTTTCAAAGACCGAGTTTTCGAGGTGCATGAAGGGTCTGCCTTGTCGGACACCTTTATCCAGGAAAATGGTGTGTCTCAGGTTTCCATTCTGAGTGTCATTCTCTTTGCTATCGCCATTAACCCTATGCTTCTTCAAATGGACAGCTGTCATCCAGACTGTTTACTCAGTGTCCTGCAAGTTACTTGAACATATGGTTAGTCGAAAGCTGTATTGTGTCCTTGAATCCCCGGATCTTTTGGCTTCGATCCAGGGTGCTTTTCGCCAAGGGCGCTCTACTGAAGATAATTTAGTCCACTTTGAGTGTGCTATCTGAACAGCTTTTGCTCAGCATCAGTTCCTTGTTGCAGTTTTCATTGATCTGCGTGTATATCTTATGATACCACATGGTGCCATAACGTCCTTGCCACCTTAAAGGAGTGGGGCCTCCATGGCCCACTCCTGATTTTTATCCAGAACTTTCTTCCATGTCACACTTTTTGGGTACAGGTTGGTGCCTCCTGTAGCATCCCCCCCCTGCAGGAGAAGGGGCTTGCACAAGGTTCTGTTTTGAGTGTCGCTCTCCTTTTTGTGGCTAGCAATGATCTGGTGGCAGCTGCATGACATATGGTGTCCCCATCTTTTCTGTTCGTCCCCGACGGCTATTGCTGGAGGCAGAATGCAGGGAGCAATACACCAAGCACAATCCTGGGCTTTCACTCATAGCATCCATTTTTTGGCTGCCATGACTTACGTTATGCATTTCTGTCATTGTGTTTTTTAGGACCGGTCTTTGATGCCTAGTTGACATGGCTTCCCCGTCTTTGTCAACTAAAGCAGACATGTAGGTCGCACCTGAATGCTCTTCTATGCCTCAGCGACACCGACCGCGGTGTGGTCCACTCTAGTTTGGTATGGCTGTATGCAGCATTGGTGCAGTCACACCTAGATTACAGGAATCTCTCATATGACTTTTTATCAGCTACGACATTACGCCTGGATTCGATACACTATTGCGGGGTAAGACTGGTAACAGGTGCCTTTGGACTAGGCAGCAGTTCCACTATTGTGGGTCATGCACCATCAAAAATTGATGGCAGCTGCTCGCCCATAGTACCCTAACTGTCATCTCCTCTTACCAGATACGAGATTTACCTCCAAAAACGGCAACACAGGTCTGGGGTTACGATCACCAAGTTTGAGCCTTGGTCCAGCACACAGTTTTAATCTGCCAGGAAGTTTCATATCAGTGCACGCTATGCTGCAGAGTGAAAGTCTCATTCTAGAAAACTCTTTAAGTGTAATTCTCTTTACATATTGGCTATTTTCTTCACATATGGGGGACATGGTCTCATCTGAAAAGTGAAAGCAAGCCTGTAAAAGAAAGGGGGGTGGGGGCAGTTCTCAATTCTTGAGCAGTGACCCTCTTGTTTTTTTTTTTGTTTTCTTTAACCTTTACAATTTGGGTGAGTTTATGTTCAATCCTTGCACCCAATTTACTCTTTCATCTACCTACTTTTTTTCTCGTCTAGCAGAACGATATTTATGACCGTTGCTTAATACCTGTTTGTATCGCTTACAATGCTGGTATTTATGAATTCTTTAGCATTTGACTCCGGAAAGACCATTTTTCTTTGTAGTGAGGTCTTGCCAACAGCAAATTTTCTGGATGGAAAGTTGCCAATCTGCTCATACACTTTAAAATTTAAAAGTAAATCCAGCAATGCTAGAATGTATACAAAATACTGATATACCCATTATCAAGTTGTTGTTTAAAGATTCGCGACTTTTAAAACTTACGTAGATTATCTTTTTCATGATAGAACTTTACATAAGAAGTTATTAAGAACATTGTGAATATCACATGATGAACAATTGAATGACTAAAGCAGTGTTATCAACCCTCATTCATTGACACATGTAATAAATTCATCGAGGCAGTGAAGTCCAGAGCTGTTGTAAAAATTTCTGAAATTAAAAGTATATATTACCTAATGAAGGTAGTATTTTGGGGTGAAAGAGCACAATAATTATTATTTTTGGAATGTAATAATTCACTATGGCTTCATTTTAATTCTAATAAGTTTCACACTGTAATGAAACATTGTCTAAATGCCTCTCTCTCTCTCTCTCTCTCTCTCTCTCTCTCTCTCTCTCTCTCTCTCTCTCTCTCTCTCTCTCTCCCATTTGTTATAACTTACCGCTGTTATTTTGTATTTGTATTGCAGTCATTACATTAAAATTGGCTATATTGATTCTGCAATTTATACTATTATGTTATTGCTAAGAATTGATTTAAAGAATAAACGTATATATTTATTTGTAAGATTTTGTAAATTTATACCACCGGAACTCTTTCAAAATATTTGATTGCGTAATACTGCCAATAAATACAATGACTTTCTTTCTTCTGTTTATGATTGTAATAGATGTTGGACACTTTGATTCCAAGTATGTTATACAGAAACGCAGTGATTTTTTACAAAAGGCAAAACTATGTGTTCGAAGAATTGTGGAGAGGAGGGCACATGATGTATTTTAAGTAGGTTATAAAGAGTAACTATAACAATAAAAGCAATAAATTATTGATAAAATTATTTAATTGAATAGATAAAAAATCTACTCACCAAGTGGCAGCAGAACATACACATAAAAGACTGTTGTTATTGGCAAGCTTTCGGAGCCAGTGGCTCCTCCAGACAGAAGCATTGAAGGGGAAGAAAGAAGGGTAAAGGGAAAGGCCTGGAGAGTTCCAGGAAAAGGTGTAGATTTTGGGAAAGTCACCCAGAACTGCGGATCAGGCGAAAAATAGAAACGACACATGTCATATACCAGCTATTATGTAAACACTGTTCAGCTTTCTACATGTGCATGACTACCACCAAATTATCAGTTACGATAAATGGGCATAGGCATAGTGTATATACTGGAAACACACAATATCCTGTTGCAGAGCATGCTCTACAACATAGCATACGTGACCCCGACACTTGTTTCACCACACATGCCACCTGGATTCTTCCGCCAGACACCAGTTTCTCAGAACTCCGCAGGTGGGAACTAGCACTACGTGTCCTTGGTTCTCACCACCCACCTTGCCTTAATTTACGTTAATTTCTCCTGTTTCAGCTTTTCTTCACTGTAATTACTCTTTGCTTCACTCCATTTTAGCTTTCTACATCTTTCATTGTCTTTCCTGTCTATTTTCACTGCCCCCACCAACAGCTGTTGCATACAATACACTTAGCTTCTCACTCTTATTAACTCATGTACAGTTTTAGTAGTAATCTCTGTCTTGCATATTACCCTGTCTTCCACCTTTAAGCTCTCAGGTTTCCGAATCTTGCCCGATGCAGTCCCCAACAATTAGTCTTTCCTTCTCATCCTGTACGGTAAGTCATCCATGACCCACGGTTCTGGGTAACTTTCCCAAAATCTACCCCTTTTCTTAGACCTCTCCAAGTCCTTTTCCTTCACCCTTCTTGCTTCCCCTGCAACCCTTCAGCCTGAAGAAGGAGTCACTGGCTCCAAACGCTTGCCTATCACAACAGTCTTTTATGTGTGTGCTCTGCCACTGCTTGGTGAGTAGATTTTTTGTCTATCCAATTAAATAATTTTATAAAGAGTATCTGTGTGTGATGTTTTTATTGGTATACAACTTGTTATAAACAAAACGTATTTCTACCCCACAATATGACTGGGCCACAATGAAAGCAGCCACATCATTGTCAAATTCACTGAAACTACTGCATAGCAGTTTACTTGGGTATGGCTGCTGTTTTGGTCTTCAGTTTGGTTTAAGCACTGCGTCAATACCTTCTCTTCATAGCACTCGGAGGTCGCGATCTGCAACTGTTTTTACAAATGGCAAGAGAACTTTACCTCTAGTTGCTTGCTTTTCAGTGAAAGATGCAAATATTTTAGAATGTAGTGCCTTATGTATATCTGTTAGAATAGCCACAAACTGTTTGTTGTAGCAATTTTTATGCATCTGGTACAGTGTACTATCACAAGATACCAGGTACATCTACAGATGGTAATATATATTCCCAAAAGCTTTGTAAAAACACTAAGTGATTGGCAAGTATGCTTCCCAAGATTCACAAAAGACATAATTGAGTAATACCGTATTTACTCGAATCTAAGCTGCACTTTTTTCCGGTTTTTGTAATCCAAAACACCGCCTGCGGCTTAGAATCAAGTGCAAAGTAAGCGGCAGTTCTGAAAAATGTTGGTAGGTGCTGCCACAACTAACTTCTGCCATTGAATATATGTAGCACTACACAGGCATGCTTTGCAGGCACAAAGATAAATACTGGCGCCAAAACCTCTGCGTCAGTAAACAAATGAAAAGAAAACGGGGGTGGGGGGTGGAAGATGAGCTTTTTTCTCTGCCCCAAGTTTCGACCACTGCATTTTCATACTTTATCCAACGAAGTAAATACAAATTCCGTATTCTTCATCTCCGAATGTTGCAGCCTTTCAATGTACTACGAAAATCCAACTGGAAGAGTGTTTGGGATGTTTGTCAATATGGCCAAGTCTGCGTGATGAATTTTTGTCCTACCTGTGACAAGAGATGGTAGTTAATAGCAACTTTTATGAATTGTGAATCACATGCAGTATTCTCTTCACCATAAGAATAATACGAATGTAAACATTTTGCCATGTATTCCTACGTGTTTCCTAATATCTGATTTAAATCCTGTCTTCCTAATAAATTACGAAACTAGAGTGAGACAACAGCAAACACGGAAGAATATATATATCATGTCATGTTTATATTCGTATTATTCCTATGCTGAATAGTGATATAGTCAGAAATGAAGCACAGCAACTGACTAGATTTTTAAACCTAAGATGGCTCTAATTTCTGTGCAGAATGTAATGCACTAAAGAGGCGTCTGCAAAAATTTTCAAACGGAGAAAATTTTTCGCTAAACTTTTGTTTGGAACATCTATCATATGCAGTCTATTATATGGTTCTTGTTGATCATTATCAAAGAAAGCGGCAGTGTAAGTAACAACAAATAGTGGTCTCTTGCCATTGTTTCGCTGATGAGACGATTCCTCTCTCTTTTTTTTTTTAAATTGTAAGCGGTGGTAGCGTGCACAAAAGCAAGCCATCCCATGAGCGGCGACAGGCCGTAAACACGCATAATCAGAATGTGACAAACAATGCATGGCACAGTACGATAATGCATTTTGAGCTTAGAGTGACGGAAACACCTATAACAAAGAGAACGGCACTTATCAGATCAAAGAAAAGTAAGCAATCAATTCCAACCAGACGAAGCATATGAGAAAGGCTCTCTAGTATAAATATGGATGGAGAGCCTGACGCATAGCAATGACTACGTGGTAAAGCTTAACTGCTAAGTTTACCACACGCACCAAACTACTGTAGCTGTATCGTCATTCATTCGACCTAAATTGTCTCATATTACAATGGACCAACTTTGTTTCGGTTTGGAGATGTGGTCTAAAACGTTTCTCCCCCTTGAATTTCGAGTCACAAATTTCAAGTGCGGCTTAGATTCAAGAAAATTTTTTTTTTCCTTGATTTCGAGTCTCATTTATCAGGTGCGGCTTAGATTCGAGTGCAGCTTAGATTCGGGTAAATACAGTAAGTGTACTTCCCAAACCATTTTGAGAAACTATTTTGATGGAAAGCATATTTTCCAAGAGCAATTAAAACACTGCTATTTGGTGGGCTGTATACTTCTCACAGCCCTAAAAGCTATATTTCATAACAAAAAGGAAGTAAACTGGTGCAGCGGACTATCACTGGATGCCAGGAGCATGCAGAAGTGGTTCAATGTATTCCCATAAATGCAGTAAAGAAACACAGCTATTGCTAAGTATATCTCTTATGACCAGTAAAAGCCTTAAGTGCCTCTTTGCAGCAGGTCGACAGACTGTACAGCCCACGTGAGTCACACTGTCCCATTAACGAATGGAGACACAGTGCACTCTGCTAAAGTAAATGAGAGTGCAGGTTTGCTTTCACCTACATTACACAGTCAGTTGTACTTAGTGATTTCTGGTAGACAAAAGAATATTGAGAAAGGAGAAATGAAGGAAGATAAGTGTTTAATGTCCCATAAACATTGAGGTCTTTAGTGTCTGAGCACAAACTCTGATTGTTTCAAGGATGGGAAGGCTATTTATAGTGCCCTTTCAGAGAAACCATCTCGGCATTTGCCTATACTGATTTAGAGAAAGCTAAGAAAACCCAAGTCTGGGTGGACTAGATGGAGCTGTAGAGAGCAAAAACTGTAGAGGAAAACAGAGATTGGAATACATCCAGCAGATAATTGAGGCTGTAGGTTGAAAGGGCTACTCTGAGATGAACAGGTTGCCTCAGGAGAGTAATGCATGGACTTTAACTGTTAGTCGCCCTGAATGTGAGTCCAGTGAGCTCACCACTGTGCCACCTCGCTCGATATATTGTGAGAGAAGTTCCTGATTTAACCATTTCACAGTATGTGGGAAGTGTACTTACCATCAACTGTATTTCTTTACTGTATTCCTGAGAACACATCATACGAGCTCTGTATGCACGTGGCACCTGATGTTAGTTTGCTGCACCAGCTGAACTTTCTGTCTGTTATGAAATGTAGCTTTTAATTGTCATTAAATGTCACTTGTTCCTTTCAGAAGCAGTTGCAACTATATGTGCCACCAAATAATGTTGTTTTGAAGGCCACTGGGAAGTATGCTTACTACCAAAGTAATTTTTCCATGATACAAGGGGAATATACTTACCACAAAATTAATTTCTTTTTTTGGACTGCAGAAAGGATACTTACCACCAACTGACCATACTTACCACTAATTTAGTTGTTTTACTATGCTCTTGGGAAAATGTTTTACCTCCTCTGGATGTGGTTCACTTTTTGTGATAATATGCTAAACAACTGGTGTCTGTTTGTCATGACATCAGTGCTGTTGTCACTTGTTACAACAGAACACATTGTTTCATTCTGCAATATATGCTATTGTGACTTGTCTCAGCTCGTTTCTTTATGTAGTGTTAAATGAAGTTTCTAGGATTGTAAAATAGATAGTCAAATAAAAACAGAAAATTCCTTTTTTCACATCTAGTAGTAACTCATAACAGCTTACTAAAGACAGTAGCTTTTTGCTCCTAAACCACAAAAATAAAATAATCAAAAATTAAATGTAGTTGACACTTCTAAAATGATACCAAAACAATTAACTTTACAGGGCTGCTACAAAAAATGTGCCCACAAATGGGTTAAAAACAAAGTATGCAAGCTGTGGGGGCAGTGTGAAACTTTTTTAAGCACTGTATTTGAAAAATATTATTCATTTTGTTCCACTTCCAGAACGTTAGGTTTTGTGGATTTTTGCCTGTACATTAATGGGTGTGGATGCGTTCAGTGGAGGCAAGTGTGTCGTGTATGATTTTTCTCAGTAAATATGTCCTACTGACGTTGCAGTATATCTCCAATGTTCTGGATGCATCAAATGAAGTTTAAAAGACAGCTAACTGCTACTGCTGGTATGCCTCTTCATGTAAATGTCAGAGTTACTATTATTATTCAATACAGAAAGGAAGATTACCAGCTTAGCAATTTGCTGAAAATGAGTTCATTAAAGGGAGTATTACAATTAACATCCTGTTAACGACAAATTAATTAGAGATGCGAAGCAGCCCCAGATTGGGGAAGGAAATTGGACGGATAGCTGACTCCATAAAAATTAATACATTTCATACTGTGCTCGAGCACAGGCAATAAAAAACAGTGAGCAAACATGATGTGTGTACTTGTTGCCTCAGGGTCTCCTGCGAAACTGAGGTGCTTGAGTAAGCTACATCACACTGCTTTGTTGAGTGCTTGTTGTCAAGCCAGTTTATGAAGTCCACATCCCTCTTCATTTTTATATAACTTTGTTTTGAATGCACTGTACAAGAATACTGAATACCTTGAAAATTATCGAGTTCAGCCATTCATTCACATGTAATATTCCTACAGCTCCAACACCGATGAGAGCCTTCAGGGGCATAAAACGAGTAAGTGAGAAGTGCCACTGAACTACTAACAACCATTTTCATCTACTACTAATCTGCTCACATTAATCATTATTCAAGGGGATCAGTTCTACATCATTTAATTTTTATAAATATACAGAGAAGCAACTACTTAGAAAAAGGGAATGCTCTGCTACTTAAACTGCTCTGCCACTATTTTGATTTAATACTTCATGCTAAATGGGCATTTAATTTTACACAGGACACTGTCATCTAAACTTATTCTGATAAATTCATATACTTCCTTCCTGTGCAATGCCCTTTATGCTGTCAACGCCACGTTGGGTCCGGTACAGTAGTTTCTGTTCCGTGGAGAACCAACCGTACCTGCACATAGGCTATTATTATGATGGAATCACCACTTCAAAAGGCATTCCAAAGCTGCTGCCAGCTTCCCTCTGTGGAGTAAACCATCTACCATTCCTGTCTGCTCCTAGAGAATATGTTGCATTGCTAAATATGGTCTTCTGTTAGAAAGTGTTTGTGCGTTGTGTATCTGAGGTGGGACAGATAGGTAAATTCACATATCCAGGTAAATTATTGGTGGACTGGCTAATAAAACATTTTTTGCTTTAATTTTGAATATTTGGGGAATTCCAGATTGCTCCTAATGTTGGCTGGCAGATGTTAAACGGGTGCTGCACCTGAATATAAAACAGTTTTCTTAATCCTAAGCTTCAATGCATATTCTCTATGGAAATTATTTATATTGTGATTGTTATGGTTGCAAGCTTTGCAATTAATGCTAAATTCTCTCTTGTCCATTTGAGAAGCTCAGAGGTTAGCATATCTTGCTGCTATGTGGAGGACCCAGGTCCAATTCGTGGTAATGCCTTTTTTTTAAAGGGCGAAGCTACTCCACACCCACACTGACATAGTGACCATCACCAAAGTTCTACCATCACCTCCGTTTGCTTCGTTACAATTGAGAAGTGCACAGGATGTGGGGTCATGATGTTGTCCGTAGGATTACCCACTAATACAGGCACTTTGAGGTGATAGAAGTGGTCGAGAAGTGAGCAGAAGGTAGCAGTTTTAAGGGCAGAGGGAGAAAAGTGCCGAGGCAAGCACCAAAACTTCTGCAATAGTCTGGACAGATAGTAAGAGCAGTAGCAGTTTCTTTCTGTCTGCAAGGGTGAGGTTATCGTTAGTTTTGGGTATCGTGCGATGCTCGATACCATTGTCGCAGCGTAAAACACTCTTTACGAGTGTCAGTCCTATTGAGGAGGGGTACTCCTGGGCTGTGCTCCTGAGTGTCTCCTGGGCCACCTGCAGCATCTGTACTTGTAACATGCCAAGGTCGTTATACGAGTGGTCAATTGGCCATAAAGAGGTTTGGTTGGATATGTTTATGTTTAGTGTGCAATACTGCTTTCCCGTATTGCCAGTTGGTCAGCTAGATATTTGCAGCTGGCAATGCCATTTAGTTTTGCTGTAATGCAGGGATTCACCAGTGTTTATTTTGTCTGTGAGCTTGTGCTGTCCACAAGTGATTAATTGTCCCTAGATAGAAGTGTTTTTCAGCAGTTGTGTTTTCATCCGTGGTTGTGGTCATAGTTTCCCAGGTTAAGAATTAAGTGATTGTCAGAGTGTCTCAAGTTCCTGTACAGTCATGTGGTGAGTTTTTTGAATTTCTGTGTGTGAGTCTCAAAGCAGTATTCTCTGTGAAGGTCGACAGTGTGTGTGGACTGTGGTGCACTTTGTTCTGTATCACCTGTAGGCGGCACAGCCGGTCAGAGCCACGTAACCCCAGACTGCAGCTGCATGCATCATCATGGGTCTAATCAGTGTCATGTACACGGACCTCGATACAATCCTATTCAGTGTGCTTTACCTGTTGAGCTTAGAGTAACACTGTTTGAGCCTTACATTTGCTCAGTTGGCCTGTCACTGAAGTATTTGACTTTCACACTGAAACGTATTGGGCGTGTGTGTAGTGTTATTTGTCTGCAGTCTTAATGTGGGGTCCTGCCCACTAATCTCGTATAGGGTGCCTAAAGGATGCTGCATTCTCAAAATGCTATACAACAATTCAAGCAAACAACATTAATAGTTTTTATTACAAATAAGAAGCTTGACAATGCTTAACCTGGAATTTACAATGGTGTCGCAAGCAATAGGCGACATGCAGTATAAATCCGAGTCCTTTGCTATATACAATGTTCGTGCAAGTTTGACACACAGCTTGTGGATCACTAATAACTGTTATTGTAGCATTCTGCGCTAGGCCTGTCCGTATACTGTCCTAATCCTGTCCAAATACTGAGTGGCCGAGGCTGGCAGGAGCGGCACTTATATTCTCTTTGTCTAGGGGCCTGCTCCCGTCGTGGTGTTTTTTTTGTTTTTGTTTTTTTTTTTTTTTTTTTTTTGTGGTTTTAGGGCGCACAACTTCAATGGTCATTAGCGCCCTGACTACTCTAAGAATGCACCGCGAGGCACAAGTTCACCACAACAACTAAAAGGGAAAACACGATAAAAGACAGACTGACAGGCATAGGATTAAAAAACAGCATCATCAAATGTCCTTAGCGAGGTGTGTCAAATTGATAAAACGAAGAACACGAGCAGCTGCTCGTGGGTCATCCGCTAAAATGGCATCGAAAGTATTTGGCAGGTTAAGATCGAGGCGCAGTGTGTTAAGATCTGGACAGGACATTAAAATGTGTGTAACCGTCAGCAAGTGCCCACATGGGAAGAACGGCGCCGGCGCAGCCGTCAGCAGATGGCGATGGCTGAACCGGCAGTGTCCAATTCTTAACCGGGCTAAAACGACCTCCTCCCGCCGAGAAGGGCGTTAGGAGGACGTCCAAGCCACGGGAAGAGGTTTTAAGGCCCGAAGCTTGTCGTCGGTAAGTGCAGCCCAATCGGTATGCCACAGAGATAAGATGCGCCGACAAATCACCCTGCTAAAATCGGACGAAGGGACGCAACAAGAAGCTGTCCGAGGCTGGAGGACCGCAGCCTTGGCCGCGGCATCTGCAGCTTCGTTCCCAGGGATACCGACATGGCCAGGAACCCACATAAAGCTAACTGGAGAACCGACGTCCACCAGCTGCTGAAGAGAGCGTTGGATCCGATGTACGAAGGGGTGAACCGGGTACGGATCACTGAGGCTCTGGATGGCGCTCAGGGAATCTGAGCAGATGACATAAGCAGAATGTCGGTGGCGGCAGATGTAAAGAACAGCCTGGTAGAGGGCAAAGAGCTCAGCTGTGAAGACCGAACAATGGCCATGGAGCCGGTATTTGAAACTTTGTGCCTCGACAATAAAGGAACACCCGACCCCGTCATTGGTCTTAGAGCCATCTGTATAAATGAAAGTCATGTCGATGAACTTCGAACGAAGTTCCAAAAAACGGGAGTGGTAGACCGAACCGGGGGTGACCTCTTTTGGGAGCGAGCTGAGGTCAAGGTGAACGCGGACCTGAGCCTGGAGCCAAGGTGGCGTGCGGCTCTCGCCCACTCGAAAGGTTGCAGGGAGTGAAAAATTAAGGTGTTGAAGGAGGCGACGAAAGCGAACTCCAGGGGGTAGCAGGGCAGAGACATACAACCCGTATTGACGGTCAAGAGAGTCGTCAAAAAAGGAACGATAAGACGGATGGTCGGGCATTGACAGTAGCCGACAGGCATACCGACAAAGCAGTATATCGCGCCGGTAGGTGAGTGGCAATTCGCCAGCGTCAGCATGAAGACTCTCTACGGGACTGGTATAAAATGCTCCGATCGCAAGTCGTAAACCCCGATGTTGTATGGAGTTGAGGCGGCGTAAGATGGATGGCCGTGCAGAGGAGTATACGAAGCTCCCATAATCCAGCTTGGAGCGGACGATCGACCGATATAGACGAAGTAGGACGGTTCGAACCGCTCCCCACGACAGACCACTGAGAACACGGAGGACATTTAAAGAACGGGTACAACGGGCGGCCAAATATGACACATGTGGAGACCAGCTAAGTTTCCTGTCAAATGTAAGGCCTAAAAATTTGGTTGTCTCCACGATTGGGAGAGCAACGGGACCGAGCCGTAAGGACGGTGGGAGAAACTCTTTGTAGCGCCAGAAGTTAATACAGACCGTCTTCTCGGCAGAAAAACGGAAGCCATTGGCGACACTCCAGGAGTAAAGACGGTCAAGAGAACGCTGAAGACAGCACTCCAGGACACGTGTACACTGCGCGCTGCAATAGATGGTAAAATCGTCCACGAAAAGGGAGCCTGATACATCAACTGGGAGGCAATCCATTATTGGATTGATCGCGATGGCGAAGAGAGCGACGCTCAAAACTGAGCCCTGTGGCACCCCATTCTCCTGGCGAAAGGTGTCGGACAGGACAGAACCCACACGTACCCTGAACTGTCGATCCATTAAAAAGGAACGAATAAAAAGAGGGAGGCGACCGCGAAGGCCCCATGTATGCATGGTGCGGAGAATGCCCGCCTTCCAACAGGTGTCGTAAGCCTTCTCCAAATCAAAGAACACAGCCGCGGTCGGGCGCTTCCGCAAGAAGTTATTCATAATGAAGGTCGACAAGGTAACCAGATGGTCAACAGCAGAGCGGCGCCTACGAAATCCACATTGTACATTGGTAAGTAGGCGTCGAGACTCGAGCAACCAAACCAATCGAGAGTTAACCATTCGCTCCATCACTTTACAGACACAGCTGGTAAGCGAGATAGGTCGATAACTGGAAGGCAAGTGCTTGTCCTTCCCCGGCTTAGGAATCGGGACAACAATTGACTCGCGCCAGCATGTGGGAACATGTCCCTCAATCCAGATGCGATTGTATGTACGAAGAAGAAAACCTTTACCCGCAGGAGAAAGGTTCTTCAGCATCTGAATATGAATAGAATCTGGCCCTGGAGCAGAGGACCGTGATCGGCCAAGTGCGTTTTCGAGTTCCCGCATGGTGAATGGGGCATTATAACTTTCACAATTCGAGGAGCGGAAGTTAGGTGGCCTAGCCTCCTCTGCCTGTTTGCGGGGGAGGAAGGCAGGGTGGTAATGAGCGGAGCTCGAAACCTCTGCGAAAAAGCGGCCGAAGGCATTGGAGACAGCCTCAGGGGCCACAAGGACGTCATTCGCGACCTTCAAGCCAGAAACTGGTGAGTGGACCTTAGTGCCAGATAGCCGGCGCAGGCTACCCCAGACAACAGAAGAAGGAGTAAAACTGTTGAAGGTGCTTGTGAAAGCAGCCCAGCTGGCTTTCTTGCTTTCTTTGATAATACGACGACACTGAGCACGTAATCGTTTATAATTGATACAATTCGCCACTGTAGGGTGGCGTTTAAATGTGCGTAAAGCACGTCGACAAGCACGTAAAGCGTCTCTACATGCTGCGGTCCACCAGGGGACCGGTACGCGACGTGGAGAAGAAGGAGGGTGAGGGATGGAATATTCAGCAGCAGCGAGAATGACTTCCGTGAGGTGTGCGACCTGACGATCACAGCTTGTAAAGGTTTGATCCTGAAAGGTCGCCCTGGAAGAGAAGAGCCCCCAGTCTGCCTTGGAGATGGTCCAATTAGAGAAGCACGGAGAGTGGGTATGCTGCAGGAGATGGATAACACACGGGAAGTGGTCGCTCGAATATGTATCAGAAAGTGCATACCACTCAAACCGGCGTGCAAGTTGGGGAGTACATATAGAGAGGTCTAAATGGGAATAGGTGTGAGATGTGTCCGAAAGAAAAGTAGGGGCGCCAGTATTGAGGCAGACAAGATCGAGCTGGTTGAAAAGGTCTGCTAACAAGGAGCCCCTCGGGCACGATGCTGGAGAGCCCCAAAGGGGATGGTGGGCATTAAAGTCTCCAGTTAACAAAAATGGTGCAGGTAGCTGAGCAATAAGTTGCATCACGTCTGCCCTGGTAACGGCAGATGACGATGGAGTGTAAACGGTACAAAAGGAAAACGTCCGCCGTCGTGGTGTGGTCCTTGCCAGTGGGCTATTGGCTGACGGTGTGTTCACTGCCTTCTTTGCTCTTGCGATCTTAATTTTCATTCCAGAGCTTGTGGGTATGCCAGAACACGTAATGTTTGTGCAGTTGTTATGGTTGTCAGTGAACAGAACTGCTTCACACTTGTCAGCATTTGCTTTAACACACTGTCATTCCAGCTAGGCAGTTTTGTTTGCCGTTGCGAACTATGCCTGATGGTTTCCAGTCTTGCACTAGGATGGTAGTGTCATCTGCGTAGATGGTTGCCATTGTGTTTTGTTCAGTTGGAAAGTCATTGACGTAGAGATTAAACAAGAGGGGCCCTTGGATGCTGCCTTGGGTAACTCCCACTTGTATACTGTGTTGTGTTGACAGTTTGCCCTGAACGTCGGTGTTGAAGCTTCTGTGGGTGAGATATGAGTGTGTAAGATGTATGAGCTCGTCGGAGAGACTAGCAGTGCAGAGTTTGCGAATGAGACGATTGTGCCGTAGATGACTGAAGACCAGGAACAGCGCTCCTGTAGCTTTGTTGGTGTTGGGGGTGTGTGTAATATGTTCTACTACACGGAGGAGTTGTTGTGTTGTGGAGTGGTGATTGCTGAATCCAAATTGCTCCAGTCTCAGCGAGTCATTGGTGATGCAGTGCATAGTAAGATGTCTGAGAATCATCTTCTCAACAATCTTATTCAGGGAGCTCAGCAGGCTAACGGCTCTGTAATTTTGTGGTAGAGAGTGGTATTTCCCTGGCTTCCTGAACATCAGGACAGGGAAGTGTTGATGTTGTAGAATGGTATTCGTCATATGTGTGAGATGCTCTATAGCTTTATTCGTGAACTCCTGGGTGACACGGTTTTGAAAGTGATTGGGACCAGGAGCTTTTCTAGCTGTTTTGTGCTTAATAACCTGTGTAATTTCATGTGTAGCAGTATGTATTGTTACATTGCACTTGGGCTGGGTTACAAGCCATGTAACCTCCTGGTCCATTTCAAGTAGCAGTGCTGGATTAGAAGGAGCCAGATTCAGTGTGAATGATGTTGCTAGTGTTCTGGTCATCGGCTCATGCTTCTCCTCCATGGAGTATGCTGGTCTGTAAGGTATTTGTAAGCTTGGTGTATAGTATTTCTTCTTCGTGGAGTGGACAGCTATTTGCCACACTCCAGGTCATGTGGTGTGCAGCCCTGCGAGCGTATTGTCCCAGTTTGTGGTTTTAAAAGTTTTAATTTAGCCTGTATGATCCCATGGAGCCTGCTAATATGCTGTTTGTACAGTCAGTATCTCCCGAGATGATCTCTCATTGACATCGGCCCCTGTATTTCTGGGAGCAGGGCCATTGAGCATTCTTGTGGTATAAGTACTGTAATGGTAAATGCTATTGCATCCTGAACTGCGGTGGTAAGGGCTTCGACAGCTTCAACAAGTTTCCTGCTTTGTGTAATTTTGGGAATTTGTGGGATACGACTTTTCAAGCATTTCCTTGAACAATGCCCAATTCACACGCTTGTTGCTCAGTATCCTGTGAGATTCATCATACTGCTGTGTTTCTTCCGAGTAAAGTATTACAGGTGTTTGGTGAGGCCAAATCATGTATAATTTCAATGTTGATTGTGACTATAATGCCTATCACATCTAGTCTCTGTTCCCTGTTTTAAGTGTCACCTCAGCTGGCACTAGTGTAATGTAGTTTGGGCGCAGTGCATGTTCGCATAGTTTTTTTGCTATTGGTGTTTGATCTTTGTTAGTTCCAAGCAGAGTGTTTAGCATTAAGATCACCAGTGGCTATTGGTCACTATGCAATGTTGAGTATTGTGCTGATATCGCTTGTTATGATGTTACCACATCAATTGTATATCGATATCAATGTAGTGTTCACTCAGTTGACTTGACCCTAACAGCTGTGGCTTCTAGTCTTTCAGGTTCAGGGATCTTAATATTTGTGTATTCTTTGTCTCAATATATGATGATTGCTGTTCCACCCACAGTTGTGCCTTCAGGTGGTCAGTACAGTAGATGTAATATCTTGGGAAGAGTAGTTGTTTGTGTGACTGGAGCTCAGCTTCGTTCATGAGAGCAATCCAGATTCCCTTCTCCTCCATAAATGCAGCTAGCTCTGCCCTTTTGTTGCCAATCCCATCTGCATTCCAGAATAGCATCTGGGTCAAAGTATTGTTGTTTGTGTTTTGTGGTGTATTACCTATGGAAGAGTGTGGGCAGTGTGGTGATAGCAGTTTGTATAGCAGCCATGCACTGGCTGGGTGTAGCCGTCATGAGTTTGTGCATGTGTTACGATGAAGAGCCTCAAGAGGATCTTAAGCCACGTGAGTGGGGAATAGTGTCTCCACTATGCCTCTGATTGTGGTGAGAATGTTTGTTATGTCAGCCAAAGTGTTGGCGGTGGTGTTGGTGGCTGGTGGTCCTTATGTTGGTGTACTGGATGGGCTGGCTTGTGTGTTATTCATGGTTCGTATTTCATCTGGGGTCACCTGTGTTATTGCTGCGGTGAGGGGGGGCAAGAGTGTGAGTTACAGTTACATTGTTCCTTTGAATGTGTTCCTATGTTTGTCTGGTCTGTTGTTGGTGTATTTGTTGTGGTGTGATAGTGTTCCCTCTTTTGTTTTTTGGGTACCTCCGTTTCATTTCGTGTGTTTGTGGTTGCCCTAGTTTGGGTGTGTCTTCTGTGATATCACGAGTGTCACAATCTGGCCCAGACAGAGTTGACTTGGTGTTGTCTGGGACCGGCAGTGTTGTCAGTATAGGGGCAGTTTCTAGCATTGCATGTGTGGGTTGTGGTTCTGTTGTTGTGGGAGTGTGCCATGAGTTTGTGGAGCTCTGTGCATCCTCAGTTCATCCACTTCCACTGACAATGCCAGTAAAAGAGATTCCACACCTTACTGGTTGGGGGGTGGGGAGTGTCTTGGAGCTGTTCTGGTTACCACTTGTCTGTCTTTGGCACTTTTGCACCTTAGAGCTTCTTTGTATGCTGCACACCATCTGTAGTTTGCACATGGACCCCTCCACATTTGGTACATTTGATAGTTGTACCAAGTTTAAAGTGTCGTGCTACACGGTTACCAGTGCATTTGCGGCACCGTGTGCCAGATCACATCGGGTGCCGCATGGCCAAACTGCTGGCAGTGGTGGCACTGTTGGGGGACACACGGAAGTGTGTATATTTCTACTACGACCATGTGAAGCAGGAGCATCTGCGTCAGAAAGTTGCAGGAGTAAGCTGCGTTGTCCAACTCCACTAAATAGTTTGGCTGCAATCTGTGTGTCACGAATCCCAGAATTCATCTCATGCTCTCACAGTCCCAGCTGAGAGCTGTGATTATACCATGAAGAATGTCATTGAGGGTTGTTTTGTCAACTCCTTTCACGATGTACATTCGAGTTTTTTCCCCTTGGGTGCTATATTTATGATACTCAATTCCCCCAGCTTTGACGAATTTCAGGAGATTTGTGCAATCTGTTTTGTTGCATACATACCGTGATACATGGTCCCTTGTGAGTTTTGTGTTTGGTATATGGTGGGGAGTGACATTCTACAAATGTATTGTTTAGCTTGCCGAGGCAAGTGTAATTGTGTACTTTGACCAGTGGGAAGCCAGTCGGTGTAGTGTTCTGTGTAGCGGCTGGGGTAGTGTTGTGTAGTTGAGGTGCTGCAGAATTGTTTGTATGGTCCCTCATATTACCGATGCTCGGAACTGGTGTTGGTAAAAGCACGCTGCATTTGCCGTGTGAGTCAGTAGGCTCAGTTGTTCGTGTATGTTGCTGCTGATTGCATTTTGGACCCACCAGCTTCCAAGGTCCATCTTTGTTCCACGGAGCTCTCACTTCCAGCTCGAGGACTACTGCGGTGATATTGAGGGCCTCTCTAGTATATTCACTGGTGGTGTGACTGGTGTTGGTGTTGCTGTTGCTGTTGTGTTGCTTCCACCCGTCAGTTGGACAATGAGCTCATGCTGTCTCCGAGCCATTGCTTCTTGATTTGTGGCAGCAAAGTCCAGATTTAGCTGGTTCATCACTTACTGATAGGTGGCAAAGCAAGACAGAAACGTCGAAGGGAACAGATGGCACTCCTGCCTCTTGTGCTGCAGTCTTGCTACGGGTCGTCGGGTGGGATCTGCTTGGTGGATCTGCCGTCTCCCAGACATAAGGATACTTTTAAGGATAGAATGTGGATATGAGACAATTTTACTTTTTCGTCTGAAAAGACAATTTTACTTTTTTAGTGTACATAAAGAAGAGGGGAGTCCTTATGACTCACTTGTGCAAGATGCAATGCACACTGCAAGAGAGCACGGGTGGAAGACAGCAGCCTGTACTGGACAGTGTTGTCCAATGTGAACGTGACCCGGACACTGAAATACCCTATTAAAGAATGGGAGAGTCACACTGGGGAAGCTCCAACCACATTTGTAGGAACTTTGAACCAGAACTCTTGGCCACCTAGCACTGTCAAGTGTGTAGCAGCGTGTGCTTGTTAGTGACACTCCAAAGAGTGTCCTGTGGCATCTACGCCAGTTTTAGCGTATGTGTAACACAAATTTCCTCTCGCTCGCAGCTACTGCAGGTACAGGGGGAAGGCAGCTGCTCAGCTGCGACTCACCCGTAGTACTGCCTGTGGTTTTCCTTGGTGGGAGGACTGGAACGAGGTGCACCAAGCCTTGTGATGCCCATTGAGGAACTGTTGGACTGAGGCGTAGTGACTCTGAGGTCAAGAAAGCTGGCAGTGACCAGAACAGGGTGTGGTAACCCCCCCCCCCCCCCTCCCGCCTTCTGCTTTCTGTGATGCCATTGCAGAGGATTACACTGTGGTTGGTCATCTGGTTTTGATGTGGGCCAGAACATGAAGCTTTCCTTTGCTTTTTTTTTTTGCTAAATTGACTCTTACTTCTGGACACAAACACCTATACAGAGCAAATGTATTGGCATCCAGGGTTTGGTTATTTTGGGGGGGGGGGGGAGTGACGATTTGTTATTGTTTCCACCCTCCCTCGCCCAGCTTCCCTCAAAAATGCAACTCGCTAGCAACCTCGCTGTTAGCATACGACAGACATCTACAATTTTAATAACAATAATAAACACACAAAAATATATTAAATTATTCAATATAATAGTAACAATACAAATAGGTGGATCAAAGAAGGAAGAAAACATAGAACAAACAAAAGAACTTCAGAAAGTGTACAAACTGACATGGACACACTATAATAAAAGAAACATTTCAGTACAAGGCAAACACATGCACTACAATACAGTTATAGTATCAGAAGCACTCTTCGCATCAGAAATGACCACAATCTGAGGACCAGGCACCACAAAGCAGAAAGAATACAATGCAAAATCCTCAGAAAATTTTTAGGAGCAGTGCACAGAGATGGTATATGAATGAAGAGATCAACCAGAGAATTATATGAACACAGAGGCAGACTCAGTCACAATCAGAAAACACCGACTAACATTCTGTGGACACATACACACAATGAATAGCGACAGATTCACAAAGGGATTTAGGATGTAGTAAATGCCTTAATCAAAAAAACCAGTTGGTTTCAAGAAATAGAAGAAGGCTACAAACAAGCAGGAATCAGAATGGAAATGATGAATGAAAGAGACAAATTCAGAAACAAAATTATGAACATAAAACTTGAAGTAAAGGAAAGGAAGAAAACAGAGAAAATATGTACATATCAAAGGAAACAAGAACACAGTCAAAGAATGAAAAGATTTTGGGAAGAGAAAAGGGAGGAGGAAAGAAGGAAAAAGGTGAACAATCGCGTAACAACCAAGTTGAACTCTGTCAAAGTGTGTGCTCACCATCATTATTTCAATAAACATTATGACTGAACAGAGGTCTGCAAACACATGTGAATGAGGGGAATACTGTTTCTATCAGTGATTTCCAACTGTGTTCGGGAAGTCATTCTTTCTGTTGTTGTTGTATCGGATCTGTTGTTGACAGTTGGTATGTTCAACCCAGTGGTGTGCAGCTTTACCCAGCTGGAATGTTGTCAATCAGACCAAAAGCATGTCCTTGTGGGCAGACCCTAGCACGAGCAACTGAAAAGTGTCCTTTATTACATGTAGCTTGTCATTGCTGGAAGAACTTGGCATTTTTGACACACTTCTGTTTCCACGCTACCTTCTTCTCCAAAAGTTATGTGTGCATTTGGAAATTGGTGAAGTAAAAAATATAAAGACATCGTGTCATTCTGCCACATCTGTCTGTAGTGTGCATTTTGCAGTGCGTGTACGATACAAGGCGTTTAGGTATGGTGAGGTTACTTAGCCATCAGTGTTCACAATGGCTGGCATAAAAAACATGACAAGTATTACATTAGAAAGCAACAGCGATAGCTTTCCGACCGCATAAATTCTACTAGGCAGAGTCAGAAGCAGACACAGTGGCCTGTGCCAGATACGAGGGTTGGAAGTGGCTGAAATGTGAGTTGTGTGAGAGAGAGAGAGAGAGAGAGAGAGAGAGAGCACACAGACAGCACCATAAAACATTCCCCATCTCTTTCTGCACAGAATGCACCACACTGCTGCCTTCTTAAGGGCACCCCAGTATAATATGTTGTTTGGGAAGTGTTTGGTAGTTATCATCATTGCTATGACCTCCACTTGTATCCACTCCTGCAAGATTGTGAAATCTACAGCCACTGAGGAGATTTATGTGAGATGTTCCTATCAACTTTATGTAATATTCATATTGCACACTTCTGCAGACAAAACAGATTTTCGACCTTAGCTTAGGAAAGAAAAGAATCATCACAGATCATTAAGGTTCAAAGAACTTGTCTTGAACACTGTAAGGGATCCGTGATCCCACAAACATAGATGCTAGTATCTGACGCCCAGGTCGATAGCGGACAGGAGTCGATTGTCGAGCGCTGCAGTAGGCAGTGAGACTAGTGCTGAGTGCGCAGTAGTATGGTAGAGTGTCGAGTGAGAAGTAGAGTGGGAAAGACGGGCAAGAATGGTGGTCGAGTGAGTTGTAAACGGTAAAATTCACTGGAGTATGACGAGTGAGCACGTCCCCCTGATCGTCGTGGGGTTGACTCTCACTAATGCCGATTCGCGAGTGATAAGAAACAGAAAGTGACAAGTGCCGAATTACGTGTTTCACGTCAACCGCGTCGGCCAGCAACAACCATGGATTGCAGTGAGGATTGTTGTGAATGTTAACCATCAGCATTGCGTGTGACAAAGTACTGAAAATCAGCAATCAGTAAAAAGAGATAACCGCAATTAGACGTGTAAGGCAAAGGTAGCAACTGCCTCAGAATTTGTGTGTTAGTAGGAAATATATATCAGTTGTACATCGCAACCTTTGTGATACATAATAATAGACAAACTTTCAATCATTAGCTATTCTGTCTCAGAACAGCCGCATTCGCAGAACAACCAATAGCCTTTCATCCATTAAGCACACGGTCATATATCATAATAATTAACTGTTTGGTGGCTTCGGTAAATTACCCAAAATCCAGTAAAGGAATTAATCGGGGGTGTTTCAACACGAATGCTTAAAAATTCTTTTGTAGTTAACCTATTTTCAGATTATGAAGAGTTCTTTGTTACAGCTTGTATTTTTGTTCCAGGTGGCACTGAACTTGATGGCTGTAGTGATGTCGTGAAGGCACAGAGTTGGAAGTTGTTAAACCTTCAGAAACAAGATTTTCAAAAGTACTTCTTCTCAGACACCAACATTTCGCCCCTGTTTGTGTTGGATACACAGATGTCTCAGTTGTTGTCACATAATTTGAGTGTAGTGACTGAATCTAGAAAACAGTTTCTTTTGCTTCCCTGTACCCCAAGCATTATGTGCAATGCAGGACTCCTAACAAGACAAACACACAGAGCACAGCCCTCTGTCTTCTCTTGCCGTTTCTGCAGTTTGGGAGCACAGTCTGGAAGTCTGACTCATGTTGACCGGACCGGCAGGGCGAAAATGGTCGACATGGGTTCGAAGCTGGTGACAGAACGGACTGCTACAGCATGAGCAAAGGTTTTTGTGGGACCCGAACTGATGAAACTCGTACGAGAAAATGGCCTGAAGAAAGGTGACGTACTTAGCGTTGCTCGCCTGGCGGGAATTGTGGGGTCCAAGCAGACGTCCAGTTTTATCCCTCTGTGTCATAATATATCTTTCTCCTCTGTGGCTGTGGACATTGAACTGGACTCTGCTCTCAACTGTGTGATTATAACTGGCACGGCAAAGTGTAGAGGGCAGACGGGCGTGGAGATGGAAGCTCTCACTGCTGTATCGGTGTCTGCCTTAGCAGTGTACGATATGTGCAAAGCTGTGAGTCATGACATTGTGATATCTGAAATAATGCTTCTGACCAAAAGTGGGGGAACTAGAGGAGACTTCCACCGGACATGAGCATCTGTGTGGGTCAGTGAAATAAGTTAAGTATACCTGGTGTGACGTAGGCAAATTTCAAAGTCTGTTCGTAGTTATCATAAATTATATACACATCGAATTGGCCTGAATATAAGTTGCACCTTTAATTTCGAAAAAGAGAGAAACTTAATTAAAAATAATTTGTCAAGTTGCCCATTTACAAAAGCTTTTCAAAATGTGATTTACCCTTAACCACTTTTTTTTGTAGTACACTGTAGATAAATTACACACCAAAACAAAGCTTTCAGTTGCAGTTTTCATGTAAGACACTCTTAACTTCACTAACATTCATTGTTTTGTCACTGTCAGTATTTTTGTCACTCTCCTCCCAAAGTACAGTGGCGTCGCTACAATCCCGGGCATTGCATGTGCAGCATTTCTTGAACCGTACCTTTAAAAAGCACATCTGTTAGATGAATAACTGTGAGTTTGAAATTTGCAACGTAACTGTATGGAATTCCAAAATTTTCTCTCAATGTTGTGCTTCATTGGTGAAGAATAAATTATATTCTTTAGTTAGAGAAAAACTGTGCCTGTCCCATTGTCTAAAATAGTGAAACTGTGAGAATGGGAATACAGAGGGGTCCAGAAAAATGTAGACTCTCTTTGATAGTCAATATTGATGGAACAAAATGGCATAGTGTCAAAATTCTTGCATGGGAGGAAGATCATTTTGTGTGTTCAAAGTGACACCTGTTAGCAGCCAAGCAACATCAATGTTGCTGAATTGTTGACTGAAGTACAGCTGTCAGTGTTGCCAGTGTGGTAGCTGCACAGAATGTCTTGATGGTTTCTCATATCTCATTCAGTGTAGCTGGGTTCTGTTGGTAAACTTTGTTTGTCGAGGTCCCCCATTGGTAGAAGTCGAGAATTGTAAGGTCCCGTGACCTTGGTGGGCACTTGACAGCTCCTCTTCGACTTATCCGTCGTCCAGGTAGATTTTCATCTAAGTAGAATCTGATATCTCTGTGGTGGTGAAACGGAGTACAGTCTTGTAGGTAAAAATCTTTTGTTTCCAAACACCTCTTGGATGGCTAATAAAATCAATGTTTGCAGCATATGATACACCTCACCAGTTATGTACCTTCAAAGAAGAATGGGTCAGAGAAACAATACTATGACGGACCGCACCACACATTAACACCATGTGAAGTAACATGTTTGTCCATGTGAACATGAGGATTTTCAGCAGCCCAATACATGCAGCTATGACAGTTTACATTACCATTCAGGTTGAATTGTGCCTCATTAGGCCAGATAACCTTCCCTGCAAACCATCATCTTCGTGAAGCATTCCTTCAGACCACTCGTAGTGCTCCATCCTTCGATTCGGGTTGTCCTCATTCATAGTGTGAAATAATCTTGGAATGTACACTTTCCACTTTGCAGTCTTCAGAATTTATCATGCACTTGATCAGCTTACCCCACTTCCCCATACATCCTGCTTCATAGATTTTTTAGATGATCTAGAAAAATGTTGCAATACAGCAGTGCTGGAACCTGGAGGTTGATGTTCTTGTTCGGAGGACCTTTCCTTGTGCACATTTTAAACAGTATTGTCTGCTTAAAATTTATACCAAATACAATAAATTGTTGTTTCAGTACAGCCTTGCATTGCTCAAACAATAGTTGCATTTCATTCAGTGCTGCATTGTCATCTGCTGGAAACCCACACGACAAGATCTGTTGGGAAAACAGTGGTTTATGCTACCACTCAAAATTGCAGCCATATAACACTTTGTTCCAAAGGTAATAACAATCAGAAAATGTCTACACTTCTCTGGATCCCTCTGTAGTCACTACCTAAATGGGATAGCAACAAAGAGAATGTTTGCATTGCTACCTCATACACAACAATTGATTTACAAACTGTAGTGATATTTTTGTTTCATTTCAAACTTAAGAAAAAGCACTACAGTTGAGGTTTCTATGATTCATAAAAGTCCCAGTTTTTATGGGAGATTTTTTGTAGAAATGGTGTATCTTATATTCAGGCCAGTATGGTACACGTTTCCATCCTGTTTTAAGTCTTAATTCAAAATATTTATCTTTCTTTTTCCAATACCTGATCAGTTTGAGAGAGATATTTAAAAAAAAAAAT
This sequence comes from Schistocerca americana, assembly GCF_021461395.2. Classification (NCBI taxonomy): domain Eukaryota; kingdom Metazoa; phylum Arthropoda; class Insecta; order Orthoptera; family Acrididae; genus Schistocerca; species Schistocerca americana. The sequence goes on from NC_060124.1 coordinate 647,077,080, forward strand.
AAGCACTAGCAAGTACGTTAATTTGCTATTGTTAAAACTTTTTCTCGTGCATGTTCTCTACCATTTTGATATGACACCACCTGCACTCTTATCTTGTTGCCAGTAAAAAGTGAGTAAGTAGGTCATTAAACTCTCTCTCTCTCTCTGTGCCCTCCCCCAGCTGTGTGGTAGTGTCCTCTGTGTTGCTCTATTGTTTCAATTTTTGATAGTCCCGTGCTGTGAAAAGTTGAGGTGAAGTGTTCATTCTTAAATAAATAGTGTGTATCAGCTCTTTTCTCCTAGGATCAGGTTGTCATTGCTGTGTTCATTGATGTAAAATGACACTTTTTTAACAGTTCCTAAAAGGTGCACCACTTCATTGACATTTTTGCTCAGGTGTAGAGCATATTGGCCAGACCAATTTACATGTTTCAGCTTTACACTGTATGGTATCCTCTTTTTTAAAGGCCTATTATCTTTCTTGTGTGTGACTTGTCCAGAGATTGAAAATGTTTTATTTTGTAAGTTACCAATCCAGAACAGGTTTCTGTCAATTTAATTCTTCTGGTTTTTCCAGAAGTTTGCTGAAATTCCTGAGTTGTCCTTTGCACAGTCGGACATCATTGTCTTCCTCGCATATTTCGGTGACATTAGTTGTTGCTTTTACAAAGTGCTACTTGAGACTGACCGTCAGATGGAGCAGGTCTGTAATTTGTTCCCTCTGCCTTCGTGCTTCATCTGCAATCTGCTCTGACAGACACCATCCTCGGGTATCCGTGTTGCGTGATATTCCGAGTGTCATCTACACTCACGGGCACGATTCTTGTGTGTTATGTTTTCAGTCCAAGCTAGTTGGTAGAATTCTGTTTGCGGGCTGTCCCCGTTTGGGGACAAGGATCGGCAGGGCATGAAACCCTAATCTTTCATCTTTCAGTTAACTCAAATGTCGAGTGTCACTTTTTTCATGTACTGTGGTTACAAATATAAGAAAATACAAAATGAAAATTTCTCAACATAGTCATGTTTCTTTTCAGTAAGTTTCTCAGATCAGTACACTGCAATGTAAATATTCCATTAAAAGAATATATTTTTGATTGTTTCTTCAGTCAAAGATGCATTGCCTTTTTGACTTAACAATCAATGTCAAATCATTGTCCCTCAAACAATCCTGCAGGGGTTTGACAACGTGAGACCATGGCTTTATGGAGCATCACCTAGAATTAGCTGCCGTCTTTTCTGACATCATTTTAAATCAATGCTATCATCACTGTTTCTTTTGCTTAGGGTTTTGAGTCTAGGAATGATGCAAACAATCAGCAGTTTATTTCTTTCTTACGTGATCTTGTTTTCTCCTCCCTACCCCCCTTTCTTCTTTCATTTGGTAGCCTCGAGCAAATTGAATATTCCTGCTTTTGTTTGTATTTATTAATCTGTCTGTGCCCCTAATTCTTAAAAGACTTCATTATGACACTAATACTCTGAAGCAGCAAATTTGGGGAAAAAGAGCTGCATTCATTTATGCTGTTGTAAAATGGAGGAATTGGTTGTAGTTGGAAAAAAAATCTGCCTTTTACAGCTGCTGATTTTTGTCCTACATACGAGTCCTCCAAGCTACTGATGATCTGACCAATGTACGACATGCCAAAATGCTACGGCTGCGTGGGGAGATACAATTAAATCCCATCCCCCCCCCCCCCCCTCTCTCTCTCTCTCTCTCTCTCTCTCTCTCTCTCTCTCTCTCTCTCAAAGATCGGCAGGTTCAGGAATCTAACACAGAAAGAATTTAATCACGGTTTCTTTTTCATCTCTATCATACAATGTAGTCCAATTTTTTGCTAATACAGAAATAACATTTTGTGATTTATGTTGTGTACTCTTCAAAAGATCTAATGATGTCCTCATTCCTTTCTTATAAACAAAAAAAGAAAAAACTGACAATAATTGTCGTTAAAATAAAACACAGAACAGTGTCTCCATAGCATCAATGAGCACATCCTTTCAGCACCTTTGACCCAGGCAGTGAACACAGCAGCGGTCAGTCTATGACTTGCAGCAGGTGAATCCCAGTCAGCTGCATTGTTCATGCACCCCACATAAATAATAATAAACAAAATCTAACAATACACATAACCAAGGCTTGATTTGTGACAGTATACCGCTGATGACGAAAAAAATTGGACCCAAAGATTTTGAGATGTGGTACAATAGAACTTTTGCTCTAGTTGAAGCGGTAAGATGCAAATGTTGTATTCACACTTTTAAAAAGCTCAGAAAAGTGTTATAACTTTTTCAGAAGTCTAAATCAAACTACGGAAACTCTCGGTAGGAACTTAGAAATATAGGAAATGATAGAGTGCTACTTACCATAAATACATGTTAAGAAGTCTATTTTTTTCTTTTAACAAATCTAGCACTGCCTATTACTGCCAAATTACCTGTGATTGCCCCAGTGGCAGACGTATGTATAATAATGTCAAAACGTTTGTGACACTACACACTAGGAGAAGCTCAAGTTTCAGATACACATTGATTGCGTTCTTGATGATGCTATCCACATGTTCATCCACACTCTGCAAACCACTATGAAGAGTATGACAGAGGGTACATCTCACTGTACCAGATATTAAAGCTTGTTCATGTTTCAAGACCATTTAAATCTTTCTCTGCATGCTGTAATTAATCTAATATTGTCCTCATGGTTCCAATGGGAGCAATAGTTACAAGGTTGTAGCATATTCCTAGAGTCGTCTTTTGGTAAGCATACTTTCTTAGGATAGTGTACATCTTATCCTGAAGCATCTGCCAATTCAGTTATTTCAGCATCTCTGTGACACTCTCCCTTGGGTCAAACAAACCTGTGACCATTTGATCTGCCCTTCTCTGCATGCGTTCAATTCCCCATTAATCCATTTTGATACGGGTCCCACACATTTGAGCAAATGATTTGTAGAATGACTGCATTTCTATGGTATTCTACAAAAAAAAATCTCACTCTTTCGCCTGCCTTACCCCTGAGTAGGCCCATATGACTGTTCATTTCATATCCCTACAAAGTGCTTCACCCAGGTAATTGTACAAATAGACTTAATCCAAGCAAGACACCCTGATACTGTAGTCATACCACACTGCGTTTTCTTCACTTTGCAAAATGCACGATTTTACATGTCTGAACATTTAAAAGAAAGTTTGAAATTATCAAGATCTGACGAATGTTTGTACAATTTCTTTCAGACTGCACCTTATTCTAGATAAATGCACTATCTGTGAAAAGAGTGCTTTACTATTAATATTGTCTGCAAAGTCATTAATGTACATGAACATGAACAGCAATGGTCACAACATACCTCTCTATGACACATCTGAGGTTACTTCTACATCAGATGATGACTCCCCAGCCAAGATAACATGTAAGTCATTCCTACCAAAATATCCTCAATTACAGTGACAAATTTCACTCGATACCCCTCACGGTAGCAATTTTGATAATAAGCATCAATCTGGCACTAAGTCAAAAGCTGTTCAGAAATCGAGAAATACTGCCTGCACCTGTCGAGTCAGGAAGATGAAAGTTTGAAGGTCAGGTTGACAAAACAGATTTTTAATACTCTTGGAAAGAACCCTAAAGTTTCTGACATAGTTCAGGGGAATGACAAAGGGATCTTTGACAGGCTGGATTAAATCTAGGCGGCGTCTCAGACCGACCAGAGTTACAACTTTAAAGGCTTCTACGCTGAGCAAATACAACGGGCTGTTGGAGGAAGAATGCAAAGGCAGCTTCTAGTAATGTGCAATTGCTATTCTGCGTGGTCTTTAATGGCCATTATCAAATTTTAAAAAATTAAGAATAACAATAACACAGTACACAACAGGAAGGGTACAGCGGACTTTCCCTGATTGTTCCTTACATTACCTTTCCTTGATTTTTTTTTTTTTTTTTTTTTTAATGATAATGTTTCTAAGTCTTTCCTGGTTTCCATTGAAAGGTTTGGATTGTTTCAAAGATTAATTTACACATTTTTTAATATTTTAATGTATTCTAGGACAGGAACTCAAAGAGCACAAGTATAAAAAAACTGCATGTAGGACATTCATGTAAAGCTTCCCATTTTTAACTGCAAGGTAATGGCAGTCTATTTTGTTACAAGAAAATGAATCGGGACTTAGTTCTCCAGAGCTGATACTATTATAAGGAGTTGTGATGGAAGAACATGAGTTCCAAACAATGGATGCCTTGGATCTGTTTGCTGCTGCTTCTTTTTAATCTCTGCTGCTAATCCCATGAGTGAAAGATCTCTACCAATGAAAAAGTAGATTTGAATGACATCAAGTTTCTTCTCTTGTCAATAGTTGTTTCTACTGAAGAGAAATGAGTCTGGTCATCTTTGTCCATTTGCAGTAATTCAAAGGTGTCGTGGCACCTGACATGTATGCTTGAAAATAACAAACGATCAATATTGTAATTAACAAAAGTATTGACAGCAGTAAGCTGTATTTATCACATCCAAAAAGTTTGTAAAAGCTGTGGACCCTTGTTTTATCATGTCAATCCATTTGTGCCAATGGCTAACAGAGTACCATTCACCATCAGGTCAAGTGGCAATAACAGTTTGCTTGCATCATAAATATTGAGTGTCAAAAGTTAATTCCAACAATATGAAATAGGACAGATTGCTACTCACCAGTTAGAGCAGGCAATGGGCAGCAGACAAGCATACTGAAAAAAAAAAAAACTGTCAGATACTATATACTCAAAAAAAAAAAAACACTTAGGTACTGAAGGAATTATCCAAATACCAAATAGGGCTGAAATCAGTAAATGTGACATACATGTGAAGACAGAAAAATAATTACAGTTTCAGAAAAAACTGGATGATTTATTCAAGAGAAAGAGCATCACAAATTGGATGAGATGGTCCACCTCTGGCCCTTATACAAGCTTGGCTCTGGCTGATAGAGTTGTTGGATGTCCAACAGAGGGACATCATGCCAAATTCTATTCAAATGTCACGGTAGATAGTCAAAATCCCGAGGTGGTCTAATGGCCCTGCCCATAATGCTCCTTACATTCTCAATTGGGGAGAGATCCAGCAACTTTGCTGGCCAAGCTAGGGTTTGGCAAGCAGGAGGACAAGCTGTGTGCGGACAGGCATTATCTTGCTGAAATGTAAGCAATGTATGGCTTGCCAAGAAGGGAAACAAAATAGGATGTACAGTATTGTCAACAGACGACTATGCTGTAGGGGGGGCATCCATGCCACCCCTACAGCATAGTCGTCTGTTGACCAAAAGGGATCTGTTAGGAAAAGAAATCGCACCCCAGATCATCAGTCCTGGTAGTTGGACCGTATGGGATGTGACATTCACGGTGGCATCCCACCGTCTGGGGCGTCTTCAGACACATCTGTGCTGATCATTGGGGCTCAGTTCATAGTGGGATTCATCACTGACGCCAATTATATTCCAGTCAATGCAATTCCAGACCAGGGACGTGCCTGGGGGCACACCAGATAGCAGTGCGATACCAACCTGGCTGCTGGCTGCCATACAGCCAAACGAGGACTGATGGTCTACTGTGCCATTTCTTTTCATAACAGGACCCCTTTGGTTGTCATCTGTGTCACCATTACAACACAGACATCTGTTGACGATATTATAAACCCCATTTTGTTTCTTTTCATGACAAGCCATCATTTGCTTACATTTCAGCAAGATAATGCCTGCCCACACACAATTCGTCTTCATACTTGCCACACCTTATCTTTGCCAGCAAGGTCACGGGATCTCTCCCCAACTGAGAATGTCTGGGGCATTATGGGCAGGGCCACCCAACCAGCTCATGATTTAGACAATACAATGCGCCACTTGGATAGAATTTGGCTTGATGTCCCTCAGTAGGACATCCAACAAATCTATCAATGCCAAGCTTGCTCAAGAGTCAGAGGTGGACCAACTTGCTCAATTTGTGAAGCTCTTTATCTTGAATTAATCAATCAATTTTTCTGACATTGTAATTTTTTTTTTTTTTTTTTTTGTGTGTGCACGTACATCACATCTACATATTTCCATCCCACACAGATAATTCTTTCATGCTGCATAATGTTTATTTTTATCTTACGAGTGTAATCTAATGGACAGAGCCCACCTCAGCATAGGGAGTCTCTGCTGGTTGGGAGTGTGGAGGTGGACAGACAGAGAGAAGTGTACTAGGGGGACAGTAACAGTGTGTGAGATTGGAATGGGAGCAGGGGAGGGCATTGAGGTGTGGGGCCACAGGAACGAAACCTAGAAACTTTAGCTGCGGCATATTCTTCACTCCTGTAAACCCCGTTACCTAAACCTTTGCTAGTCTCTCTGTCTCACATATCTAGGCCTTTACCTGCTCCCACCCCAGCCTCACACCACCACACCTGCTTGATGAGGGCTGTCCCATACTTTCTAATATCTAAAAATCTTCCTTGAATGTGCCAGTCTGCCACTCAGTGTCTTCTCTAGGTGGGGAGCAGAAAGCTATCCTATTTCATATTATTGTTATTCCATCCCAGATTTCCCAATGTTTAAAAATTAATTTTACACTTGCCGTAAAGTATTACACAAACACTAAGTGGTGAGTGAAAATCTCATTCTGGAAACTAAGTGGTTATTTTTTCTGATATTCAAATTATATTTTACTCTCATTTTTGTCCCTTTACCTAATCAACTTTGCAGTGTGACATTTCTGACGAAAGTACGAGTTATTCAGAAAGTAGGTAAAAAGTAGTGAATTCTTCCTTTGAATCACTCTCACTTTGTCTCAGGCGCGATCAAATGTGTGTACCCGTATATGCATTTAGCTGTATCAAATTATCTTCCCCAACACACAAAATGGGGGTCATTATTCAATTTATCTTGAAAGTATGTGTGAAACGCACTTTCCACAAAAAGGCTCAGATGCATAACTCTCAAAATATGTGTTTGCACAATAGGTCTGGAATTTTTAAAGACAAGGCGAAGAAACCATTGGATTGTATAATTTTTTTATTAATCACAAAGAACCAACATGATTCAAAGACATCAACAACAGCAATGGACGTTAAAGTAAAAATGGAAGTGTCGTGTGGCTAGGGCCTCCCGTCGGGTAGACCGTTCGCCTGGTGCAGGTCTTTCGATTTGACGCCACTTCGGTGACCTGCGCGTCGAGACGTTCAAGTGAATTGTCTGCCTCCAATTCTGATCACAGAGAAACACTCCAATAGGAAAGAGGGCACAACATCCTGCTCCATTTTCAAAAGCTGCAATGTCAAATATTACAACCTGTAACAAAAAAAGGTCATGTGATAATTATTGTTTACATACCGATTACAGTAACAGAGGCATATATGATCTAATAGGAAGGGGGAACAGAAGGGCAGGACATGGGGAACAATGAACAGATGAGATGTGAAACCATGGTAAGTTAATAGTGGCGATAATGCCAGTTAATTACATGTGTGGGAAAAGCAACCACTCTTTCAACTCAGAGCTACTCTTGTTTCTGCAACTGATCTTCCGTTCTTTCACTGTTCCTATTTTTCTCATATTAATAATTCTAGTTATAGAAGGTTTTCTAACTAAAAGCTTATTAGCATTTTGTAATGAAACCGATAAACAATACAGTCTCATTCTCTAATGGAAGAACACAGTACATCGCGTTCGTAAATAACTTGATCCAACAAAACTTTTTATATGAGTATCTGGACATTCATTACATGACATTTAATTTTAAGTATCAATACAAACACTTACATAAAACATTATTTACACTCAAAACCCATTATTCAAAACTGATGTCCATATGTGTAACTGTTTACAGCAGCAATTATTAATATAGTTACTATTGCTAGCTTTAATATGGATTGTTAAAAAGTTTAGAAATGTTAACTTAAAAATGAACTGTAAGCAAAATCTTTTCTGTTAAAAAGTTAATGTTGAAACCACTGGAGAAACATTATAATGTATTATTGTAGTCATCATGTACACTGCAAAAAAAAAAAAAAATTTGCAACACCAAAAAGTAATTAACGTAGAGTAATGAAATTTCAGGAACATATATGTCTAAGTAACTTATTTAGGTGATTAATGTTGCAAGATCACAGGATAATATAAGTGCGAGATACACCATTGCAAATGTGATACACTAATACATTGAAATCCAGTGTAACTGCCCAAATGTAAGCATGCAAACATGCATGCATTGTGCTGGATATGAGTTTGTGGGATGAAGTTCCATGCCTGTTTCACATTGTCATCAAAACAGGGATGGTTAATGCTGTTTTTGGGAGACACTGGAGTTGTTCGATGATGTCCCGTGTGCACTAAATTGGAGCCAGACCTGGTTATCAAACAGGTCAAGGCAACATGTTGACATACTGTAGAGTATACACCCATGCCTCCATCTTTGCTACCCTTCCTGTTTACCTCTACCCTGTTGCTTCATAACCTGGGTTGTGAGTAACTGAATCCACTTTCTCTTCTTCCCCTTCTTTCCCCTCTCTCCTCCCTGATGAAGGAACAAAGTTCCAAAAGCTAGGATACGTAAATTTTCTGTTATGTTTTGTGTATCTATTGGCTGTACTGGCCAGCCCCTCTATCTCTTTGTTAGTATTTGTTTCACGTCTTTATATGAGACTTTCCGTCATCACAATAATGTTAGTTTATAATTTATGGACAGCCTAATCCATTATTTCCTGTCAAGGTTTGAAACTTTAGTAAATCATAATTTTTGTCTTGGTAAAATAAAGGTGATTAGATGTTTCCCTCATGCACATGTAAGAGACTGTCAGTTCACATCTACATTTGTAATCTGCAATCCACCAGGAGGTGCATGGTACAGGGTAAGTCCCATTATACCAGTTATCAGGGTTTCTTGCTGTTTCATTCATGTATGGAGCGTGGAAGAATGATTGTCTGAATTTGTCTGAATGCCTCCGTGTGAGCAGTAATCATTCTAATCTTATCTTCACGACCCCTGTGAGAGCAATATGTGGTGGCGGGGGGGGGGGGGGGGGGGGGGGGGGGGGGTTGTGGTATATCCCTAGAGTAATCATTTAAAGACAGTTCTTGAAACTTTGCTAATACACTTTCTTGGGATAGTTTACACCTGTCTTCAACAGTCTGCATTTCAGTTCCTTCAGTATCTCTGTGACACTCTCCCATGGATTAAGCAAACCTGTGACCATGCTGCCTTTCTTTGTATACATTCAATGTCTCCTGCTAGTCTCATCTGGTACAAGTCCCACACACTTTAGCAACAGTCTAGGGGGGGTGGGAGGGGGGGGGGGGGGGTCACACGAATGACTTGTAAGCATCTCTTTAGTAGACTGATTGCACTTCCCCATTATTATACCAATACACCAAGGTCTACAACCTGCTTTACCCACAACTGAACCTATGTGATCATGCCATTTCATATTCCTACAAAGTGTTACACACAGGTATTTGTACGAGTTGGCAGATTCCGACAGTGACTCACCAATATTATAGTCACAGGGTACTAAGTTTATACATTTCTAAACATTCAGAGCAAGTTGCCAATCACTGCACTATGTTGAAATCTCATCAAGATCTGACTGAATATTTATGCAGCTTCTCTGAAATAGCACTTCATTACAGATAACTGCATCATCTGCAAAAATCCTGATTTACAGCAAGGTCATTAATGGACAAGAACTGCAAGGGCCCCAACACACTTCCCTGGGGCACACCTGAAGTTACTTCTACATCTGATGATGACTCTCCATCCAAGGTAACATGCTGTGTCCTTCCTATCAAAAAGTCCTCAATCCAGTTATGAATTTCACTTGATACCCCATATGATCATACTTTTCACAGTAAGTGTAGGTGTGGAACAGAGTCAAATACTGTTAGGAAATCAAAAAACACTATCTACCTGTTGCCTTGATCCAATGCTTTCAGGAAGTTATGTGAGAAAAGTGAGAGTTGGATTTCATATCATCTATGTTTTTGAAAACCATGCTGGTTGATATTGAGAAGGTAGTTCCGTTCGAGATACCTCATTATGTTTGAGCTCAAAATATTTTCTAAGAATCTACAACAAATCGATGTCAAGGCTACTGGATGGTAGTTTTGTCACTCCTACAACCCTTCTTGTAGACGGGTGTGATCTGTAACTTTTTCCAAAAACTGGGTAAGGTTTTTTGGATAGATTACAGTGAGAAGAGAGGATAACTCAGCCACAAATTCAATATAGAATCTGACTGCGATTCCATCGGGGTCTGGAGCTTTGTTTAATGATTTCAACTGTTTCTCAACACAACTCACACTAATACCTATTTCGTTCATTTTTTCAGTGTACGAGGATTGAATTGGAGCAGTTCTCCTGGGTTTTTATTTGCAAAGGAACATTTGAAAATCGAGTTCAGAATTTCAGCTTTTACTTTGCTACCCTCAATTTCAGTTCCTGTCTCACTTGCTAGGGACTGGACACTAACTTTTGTGCCACTAACAGCCCTTACATACGACCAGAATTTATTTGGATTTTGTGAAATGTAATTTGACAATATTCTGCTACAGTAGCCATTGAAGGCTTCATGCATTGCTCTCTTGACAGCCAAACATGTTTCATCCAGCGTCTCTCAATCTATAATCCTACACTTTGTTTTACACCTATTATGCAGTAATCTCTCTTCCTTTAGACGTTTTCTTTACAGTGACTGTATACCACGGAGGTTCCATCCCATTATGAACTGTTCTACTAGGAACCTATCTACTCAGTGTGTGGTCAACTGTTCTTTTCAAGTAGAGGAAGAGCACCTCTACATGCTCCTGACCTGTCCTGAAAGTTTCAAGTTCCTCACTGAGATAAGATATTACTAATTTCTACTTAGTTAACTGAACACATAATAAGAGGATCCTCACGACACAGTAAATAACTGTGCGTCAGTCGGGTGTGGCCAATGTGGAGCCGACAAACGACGACTGAGTCCCTGCGGGTGGCTCGCAGGGATGACCGCCAAACAGTCGTCATCTCCTTGATACGACGGAGTTTGTTTGACACGGGCAGGTTGCGCCATTCAGTGTCCCAGAATTCGAAAACTTTGCGGCGTAATAGTGCCCGCGAATCAGTCACCGGGAGGCCAATCTCCAGAGGTGGTTTACTGATGGCCTCTTTCACCAGGCGGTCAACATTCTCATTGCCGGGGATCCCAACATGGCCTGGGGTCCACACAAAGACCACAGAGCGGCCGTTACGTGCAAGAGTATGCAGGGACTCATGGACAGCCATCACCAGACGAGAACGAGGGAAATACTGGTCGAGAGCTCGTAAACTGCTCAGGGAATTGCTACAGATAACAAAGGACTCACCTGAGCAGAAGCGGATATACTCTAGGGCACAAAAGATGGCGACCAGCGCAGCTGTGTAAACGCTGCAGCCATCCAGCAAGGAACGTTGTTCAGAATGGTCCCCTAGAGTAAGCGCATATCCGACACGACCAGCAACCATTGAACCGTCAGTGTATACAATGCCAGAGCCCTGATACGTGGCCAAGATGGAATAAAAACGGCAGCGGAAGGCCTCTGGAGGGACGGAGTCCTTCGGGCCCTGTGCCAAGTCGAGCCGAAGGCAAGGGTGAGGAACACACAATGGGGGTGTCCGCAAAGTGGCCCGGAAAGGAGGTGGAACTGTAAAAACCCTAAGCCCAGAGAGAAGCTCTTTGACGCGGACCGCGATCGTACAACCTGACCGGGGCCGACGTTCAGGAAGATGGACGACCGATTGTGGGAACAGGAGACGATAGTTTGGATGCCCAGGCAAGCTATAAACATGGGCAGCATAAGCGGCCAGTAAATGTTGGTGCCTCAATCGCAGTGGAGGTACACCTGCCTCCACAAGTATGCTGTCCACAGGGCTGGTGCGGAATGCTCCTGTCACCTGTCGAACCCCACAGTGGTGAACGGGGTGCAGCAGTTGCAATGCTGAGGGCGACGCTGAGCCATACGCCACACTCCCATAATCAAGCCGGGACAGCACAAGGGCTTTGTAGAGCTGCAGCAGCGTATTACGATTGGCACCCCAAGTTGTGTTGCTGAGGCAGCGAAGGGCATTCAGATGCTGCCAGCACTGACGCTTGAGCTGATGAATATGTCGAAGCCAAGTAAGTCGGGCATCGAACAGCAATCCCAGAAAACGGTAAGTGTCAACAACCCTGAGAATGGCATCCTGAAGATAGAGCTCAGGGTGGGGATGGACAGTTCGGCACCAACAAAAATGCATAAAAAAAGTCTTTGCAGGAGAAAATTGAAACCCATGAGATAGGGCCCATGCCTGCGCCTTGCGTATGGCTCCCTGCAACCCACGTTCTGCAACACTAATGGTGGAGGAGCTGAACAAGATGCAGAAATCATCAGCATATAACGTGGGTGAGACAGACGACCCAAATGCTGCTGCAAGGCCATTTATGGCCACAAGGAAAAGGGGCACACTCAATACTGAGCCCTGTGGAACGCCATTCTCCTGGATATGAAGTGAACTATGGGATGTGCCAATTAAAACGCGGAATGTCCGAACAGATAAAAAATTCTGAATAAAAATGGGGAGAGAGCCCCGGGGACCCCATCCGTGCAACGTGGCGAGTATATGGTGCCACCACGTCGTGTCATATGCTCTGGAGAGGTCGAAAAAGAGGGAGACAAGGTGTTGGCGCCTGGAAAAAGCAGTGCGGATTGCAGACTCAAGAAAGACCAAAGTATAGGCGGTGGAACGGCCCTGACGGAAGCCGCTCTGGCACTGAGCCAGAAGACCCCAAGACTCGAGCAGCCAACACAGCCGTCGACTCACCATACGTTCCAGTAGCTTGCACAGAGTATTTGTCAAGCTGATGGGTCGATAGCTATCCACAGTAAGCGGGTCCTTACCAGGCTTCAGCACCGGAATGATGGTACTTTCTCGCCACTGCGACGGAAAGACACCATCGCCCCATATGCGGTTGAAGATGGCAAGAACACATCGCTGACAGACCGGGGACAGGTGTTTGAGCATCTGATTGTTGATGCCATCTGGCCCAGAGGCCGTATCGGGGCACTGTGCCAGGGCGCTTTGGAGCTCCCACAAACTAAATGGGGCGTTATACGTCTCAGGGTGGCGAGAAGCAAAAGAAAGCCGTTTGCCTTCCTCCTGGCGTTTAAGCGCGCGAATCGCAGGCGGGTAATTCCCCGACGCAGAGGCCCGAACATACTGCTGTGCGAAATGCTCGGCGATTGCATCAGCATCGGTGGATACCGCCCCGTTGATGGTAAGCCCTGGGACACCTGTAGAGTGCTGCACTCCAAAGATGCGCCGAATCTTCATCCACACCTGGGAGGGTGAAGTACGGGAACCAATGGTGGAAACGAACCTCTCCCAGCGCTCCTGTTTCCGCCTCTTGATGAGCCGCCGTGCCTGAGCACGGAGACATTTGAAGAAAATGAGGTTCTCCAAAGACGGGTGCCACTTATGTCGCTGAAGAGCCCGCCGACGTTCTTTAATGGATTCAGCGAACTCCGGAGACCACCAAGGCACTGCCTTTTGCCGGGGGCACCCTAACGAACGAGGAATGGTACGTTCTGCAGCGGAAACAATCGCTGCAGTCAGTGTCTCAACCGCCACATCGATGGTACTGTGGGGGAGAGATGCAACAGTGGCAGCAGAGGAGAATGTTTCCCAGTTTGCCTTGCTAAATGCCCACCTAGGCAGGCGTTCATGGGATCGACGCTGGGGTAGTGAAAGGAAGATGGGAAAATGGTCACTACCACACAAGTCATCATGGACTCTCCAGTGGACCGATGGTAAAAGCCCTGGGCTGCAAAACAACAGATCTATGGCCGAGAACGTGCCATGCGCCACACTGAAATGCGTGGCAGCGCCAGTGTTTAAGAGGCAGAGATCAAGTTGGGAGATGAGATTCTCGCCATCTCTGCCTTGGCCAGTAATCTTCGATCTACCCCACAGGGGATTGTGGGCGTTAAAATCCCCAAGGAGAAGAAAAGGCGTGGCAAGTTGGGCGACAAGTGCAGCCAATTCGGTCAGGGAGACTGTACCACCTGGAGGGAGATAGACACTGCAGACGTTTATGTCCTGGGTAGTCCTTACGCGGACAGCCACAGCTTCCAAAGATGTTTGAAGGGGCACAGGAGCACTATATACAGAGGTAAGGACATACACGCAGGCTCCACCTGACACACTATTGTAAGTGCTTCGGTTGCAGTAATAACCCCTGTATCCACAGAGGACAGGGGTCCGCATTGCCGGGAACCAGGTTTCCTGGAGAGCAATGCATAAAGCAGGTGTCAAGCTTACAAGCTGACGCAGCTCAGGTAGATGGCTAAAATAACCGCCACAATTCCACTGGAGGATTGTACAAAGCGTGTCCTGTAGAGGCATTCAGGCACTGAAAAGGCAAATTACTGGGCAGGGTCACATGCTGCCACCGACTGAGTGACGGACGTCGCTACGGCCATCGTTTCTGAGGAGACGGCGAGATCCAGGTCATCAGGGGACGCAAAGAGCTCGACCTCATCCTCAGAGGCTGAGCTGACAGGAAGTGTTGGTGCGGGAACCACTGGGTCCTTATCCTTCTTGGAGAGCTTCCTCTTCTCTCTCTTGTCTTTCGGAGGAGGGTTGGCATGCTGGGAGGGCTTTCCTGACGCATTATCAGGAACAGAGGAAGAGTGTGAAGCCCTTCGACCAGCAGCTGGTGGCTTCTTCAGCCACTGGCTAGTGTCTTGTGAGACACTGGGGAAGTCCTTGGAAGGGACTCCCCCAAGGGATCCCTTCGGAACAAGTGAGGCCAGAGGAGGCTGTTGCGTCTCCGGCTGAGCAGCCGGAGAGAGCTGTCGCTTCCCCGGCTGAGGAGCCGGAGAGGGCTGTCGCCGCTCCGGCTGAGAGGTGGGGACCGACGTCCTCGGTTGCTTGGGGTGCACTGCTCCCGAACTGTGTGTTTTGGGAGCAGTGGAAGAGAGAGTGGCCCCCACCGGTGGTGGGGCAGGCGAAACATGACTGTTCGGTGGGCCAACTGTCAAAGGAGTCTTTGCAGGAACTGGTGGCTGCAGTGTTACAGCAGCATAACTCCTCAACATAGGTGTGGGGTTGAGCCATTCTAATTTCTTCCTCGCCTCTTGGTAAGTTAAACGGTCCAGGGTCTTAATTACTTGTATCTTCCGCTCTCGTTGGTAGACTGCACAATCTGGCGAGCAGGGAGAATGATGCTCCCCACAGTTAACGCAGGTGGGAGGTGGAGCACACGGAGCATTTGGATGCGAAGGTCGTCCACAATCGCGACATGTGGGGCTGGCAGTGCATCTGGAGGACACATGCCCGAATTTCCAGCACTGGAAGCATCGCATAGGGGGCGGGACATAGGGCTTGAAATCGCACCGGTAGATCATGACCTTGACCTTCTCAGGCAAGCAGTTGCCCTCAAAGGCCAGGATGAAAGCACCGGAAGTGATCCTATTATCCTTGGGTCCCCTAAAGACACGACGAACGAAGTGTGCACCTCGTCGTGCCAGGTTCTCCCGTAGCTCGTCATCAGATGGTAGCAGAAGATCTTTATGAAAGATAATCCCCTGGACCAAATTTAGTGACTTATGGGGA
Organism: Schistocerca americana; assembly: GCF_021461395.2. NCBI lineage: Eukaryota > Metazoa > Arthropoda > Insecta > Orthoptera > Acrididae > Schistocerca > Schistocerca americana. The sequence continues at coordinate 647,092,666 of NC_060124.1, forward strand.
GTGACGTTAACAGGTATGTCACCAAGCTTCTCACAGGCGAGCAACGCCCTTGACTGTGCAGAGGAAGGTGCTTGTATCAAAATGGCCCCGCTCCGCATTTTGGAAAGAGGGGCCACTTTCCCGAACTTATATTCAAGATGGGTCACAAAGAACAGAGGCTTAGTCCCCAAAAATGAATCCCCATCAGTTCTGCTGCACACAAGATATCGCGGTGAATATGGCTCCTGTCTGTCCGCAGCCCTGCGTCCCTCCCAGGGCGTGGCTAGGGAAGGGGACGATTTGGGGTTATATGCCACAGCGTTAAAGTCTACTTTATTGCGCTTAGAGACGTTGGTGGTCGTGCGACCACCGGATTGAGATTGTACCCATTTCATTGCGGGGTATCCGCCCCGATGCCACCCACTCCGACCAGGGGCTCTCCCCACGGGTGGCACCCAGCCACAGCAAAGGCCACCTAGCAGGATGGCCGTTGCCGGGAGTCCTGATGCCCCGGACAGACGGGCATCTACTCCTAGGCTTACGTGGGGAGGCGGCAGTTCAGGCATCGGCAGTACGATCCCTGTGTTGTCAGGGGGCTACAACCTAGAGGGTACATGACGACCCCACCACAACGGGCTGGCTACCGTGCTGGATTCTGGGTGCCATGGGTAGTCCATAGTGATCGTGGGTGCAGATGATGATGCACTAAGGGCGTAACTTACACAATCCATCAGGTGTGTATGCCCAAAATGAGGGATGGAGGGTGCAGTTACGACACCCAGACGATAAAGAGTGCCAAGGTCTTAGGGCACAGAGGACTGATGGTGCACCACGTAAGGGGTCCTTCCCCAAAAGGCTCTTACTTCTGTTGAATTTGGAAAAATTGAGGTCAAACCCTAATGGGGACCATCACATTAAAGGCCGAAACAGTTGAGACTCCTATTAGTCGCCTCTTACGACAGGCAGGAATACCGCGGGCCTATTCTAACCCCCAAACCCGCAGGGGGGAAATGGACACAGGCAGACAGTGTTTGTTGGTAATGAGGATCACCCTGTGGCTAAACTTGCCTTGGTGCACGGCCAGCACATCTTGGCACAGTGTTACACCGTCCGGGTTATCTGGATACTTCCCACTAACACCAACCTGTCAGAACTCCGGAGATGGGAACTTGCCCTTCAGTATATCCTCTCTTCTCGTTATCCGCCAGGCCTCAACCTCCGCTAATTTCAAGTTGCCGCCACTCGTACCTCACCTGTCTTTCAACATCATTTTTGCCTCTGTACTTCTGCCTTGACTGACATCTCTGCCGAATCTCTTTGCCTTTACAAATGTCTGCTTGTGTCTGTGTATGTGTGGTTGGATATGGGTGTGTGTGCAAGTGTAAACCTGTTCTTTTTTCCCCCTAAGGTAAGTCTTTCCGCTCCGGGGATTGGAATGACTCCTTACCCTCTCCCTTAAAACGCACATCCTTTCGTGTGTGTGTGTGTGTGTGTGTGTGTGTGTGTGTGTGTGTGTGTGTGTGTGTGTGTGTGTGTGTGTGTGTGTGTGTGTATATATATAAAAAAATATCATTTATTGTTGATGTGCCCTATTCTTGTATACACATAATATACAGAGAAGAATTGCATTTTATGTTCTTTATATCTGCTTTTTTCATATTCTATTCGAATTTTACGATTCCAACAGGACAAAAACATGCCACGTGAACTTACATTTGAAGAAATTCTAGCAGAACTAGAGAACCATCAAGAGAGTGACGATGAAGATGATATACAGAATTGGCAATTATTCCACCCAATGCAGATGTAATAACAGATGAAGAAGACACTGACGAAAATGTACTGTTGTACAAGATGACGCCGGTACTTTAGAGCTCACAACCAGCTGAGATGAAGTTAATGCTACAGTTGTACATCCAGAAGCCAAAAGAAGGAAAGCGTTGGGAGGTGGAGGAGAAAGTGGTATGTTATCTACAAAAAAATATATATGTAAGTGGTATAAATGTCAACCAACGTACACAAACAATAGTGAACCAGGGAAGAGCAACAAACATTATGATGCAGAATGTCTAGCAAATAACACAGTGCCCCAGGTGTTTGAGGATTTTTTTTTCTAAGAAACTAATGGATACTATTATTGAACAAAGCGAAATTTATGCTCGCCAACATAACAGAATAAATTTTCTGCTAACCAAAGAAGAACTAAAATTATTTATTGGCGTACTACTTCTGAGTGGTTATCATAAGCTTCCCCACAAGAATAAGTACTGGGAACAGGCTCCTGACGTCGGTGTTCCTTTAGTCTTCAACTACGTGTCAAGAAATAGGTTTTGGGAAATAAAGAGATTCATTCATCTCAATGACAACTCCAAAATAGACAGAAACGACAAGATGTACAAACTGAGGTTATAATTTGAAATGCTGAAATAGGAATTTGGTAAATTTGGCGTATTTCATTCAGAACTCTCAACTGATGAAATAATGGTACATTATTATGGCAAACATTCAGCTAAAATGTTTCTGAGGGAAAAGCCTATCAAATTTGGATATAAAATTTGGTGTCTTACAAGTTCCAATGGCTTTCTTTATAATTTTTCACCATACTGTAGCAAGACTGACAACAAACAGGAGCCTTTAGGTGCAAGGGTAATAAATGAACTAACCACCATGATTCCAGAATCAGAGTATCCGAATTATAAGCTTTTCTTTGACAACTTTTTCACCAGTGTTGACACACTGATCACACTCGGAAAGAGTAAAATGAAAGCTGCAGGAACAATAACAGAGATCCGAACTAATGCATGTCCTTTGATTGACTCGAAAAGAATGGCAAAAGGAAGGAACGAGGATTCTATGACTACATATTTGACAAAGAGAATGAAGTTCTGGTTGTGAAATGGAGTGACAACAAACCAGTATGTGTAGTGACAAATAACAGTACTATTATTCCTTGAGTTCTACTAAAATATATTCACGGGCAAAAAAAAGGAAATATCTGTTACACTGCCACATATCATTGAAGAATACAATGCCCACATGGGTGCCATATATCTACTGGACAAGCAGATATCACTTTATAGGACGAGGATAAGGTCAAAGAAATGGTGGTGGCCATTATTCACACAGATGATACATATCTGCATAGTAAACACATGGCGTGCATACCAAATTGCTAACTCTAATGAGAAGCTCTTACTTTTGGATGTCCGACAGAGAATAGTGATGTTTTTTCTATCAAAGGAAAAAGGATCAGTACCAAAACAAAGAGGAGCACAAGGAAGCAAATTGATGGGAGGACGGGTGAGCACAGATGTACGACTAGATCCAGGAAATCATTTCTTTGTGCCAAGTAAAACACAGAAGAAATGTGCTTACTGCAAGAAAAAAACAACAAAAATTTGTGATAGGTGCAATGTTGGTGGACATGACAAGTGTTTTGCTTCATTTCATACTGAATATTGTAATGTAATTAACTGTCAGAGATAAAGTTTATCTCATGCGAAAAGTACGATGCCCACAGTAGAGAGTTAAGGTAACTTCATTATGTTGCCATACAATGTGTTTAATTTATTTATTTATGAATATTTTCTTTTATGAAAAATAATGGATTTGTTTGAGATGATAAATGTGGTATATTTATAGGTATTTATTTATATGTGTCTTTGGAGTGTATTAAGGTCAGAAGACCACAGAATCTGGAATGCAGGAATGTCTGCAACTTCCGGGCACATGTTGGCTTGCACGCCACTTCTTTGTCGGTATTGGAGGGAGATGGACGTGTTTAAGTGACCAGTGCAGTATAATGCATTTTTAGGGTATCAATGTTCGAAGTGAAAATATTGTAGTTACTAAACAAAGAGTACGAATAAATATTATTTTTAGCCGAAAGTAATTCGAACCCGGTAATGTTTATTTCAAACAAGAAGAAAACCCAGGCCAGGCTTGTTAGAGTAATGTTTTGCAGACAAAACCCCTAGACAAACGAGATCTGCAGTGTGTAATCTTTCGGCAGCTACTAATAAATAAGCCTTGCTGAAATTGTGCTGGAACTACTCGTATTATTATCAATTACAAACACGTGGTGCGAAAGTGGTCCTACCACAATATACCGCGTAAGATTCCACATCATTCAGTTATCAAGAAACGAGATAGGTAACAACCAGTACAATATGGTGGCGTCGTCCGGGATTATTGAAAATGTTACCGAAATGAACTACCACCGAGATTGCGAAGAAAACGACAGAATTCGTACATCCTGGCTGAAAATGTTAAAGGAAGTCAAATGCTGATACCTTCAAGACAAAGGAAGTCGAATGCTGATACCTTCAAGACAACAGGATGCAGTTACTGGAGCAAGAATAACGGCGCAATAAGTCACGAAAGAAGAAAAAAGTGTAAAGTGTTGTGCAACCAAAAAAGCAATATTCATACAAGTGTAGTGTTTCAGTGTTGTGAATTCCATCACGCACCAATCAACAAAGAAGACCTTATAAGAAAATAAGTAAACTGTGAGTAAAATAGTTTAGTATCCTTTAGAAAAGATAAATTTGTTGTGTTTTGTTTATTCCTGTGTAAAAAGATGACTATTGTAAAAGACGAAGGTATTGACGACGGTGTCGCCAACGCTAGTACAGATGTGAATTTATCATACGAAAGTGAATGCAACAGTAATAGTCCGAATCCTGTAGACAAAGTTGAAACTCATACGGAAAGACAGAATGAAGTTAAAGACATGCTATCAAAAATAATGAATTATATGGAGGGAAAATTTAAGGCAATTGATGACACTAAGAGACAAAACGGACAGTGGTTAGGAAATATTAAAGACAGACTCGATGCTAATGAGATTCGTTTGGATCAAATGGAGAACTCATACGGAAAGACAGAATGAAGTTAAAGACATGCTATCAAAAATAATGAATTATATGGAGGGAAAATTTAAGGCAATTGATGACACTAACAGACAAAACGGACAGTGGTTAGGAAATATTAAAGACAGACTCGATGCTAATGAGATTCGTTTGGATCAAATGGAGCAAAACAACGCTGCTCAGTTAGACCAGACTCTCAAGCTCATGAGTGATAAATTTGAAAAACAATTCAAAGAATATGAAAAGAAAAATGACAATCACTTTCAAAAAGTAGAAGCAAAAATTTCCAGTTTGAGTCGTAATATGGTTAAGATCACGGGTAAGGTCAATTATGTCGGGAGAAAAGTTAAAAATGTAGATGCAAAAGTAAAAAATCTGAAAACTGAAGCAAGTACAGGTAGAGAGAAAATCCATAATGCGTTTAAAGTTGTGCATTCAGATATCAAACATGTAGAAGAAACAGTATCTGAGCGTATTTCTCTTGTAGACGATAAAATTGTTAAAGTAGAAAGCAAATTTGAACAAAAGATAGGAATTATTACTGAAAAAATAGATGTAAATAATCAGATAAACAAAAATGAAGTCAAGAGTTTAGAAAGTAGTATTAATGACATCACTAAGAAACTTGAAAGTGTTAGTAGCAATATGGTCAGCAATAGTTTGCCGAACAATATTGGCACTTTGTGGTACAATATTCCAGTACAAAACTTTTCAGATGAGAGCAGTATGCATCCGGTAGATTTCCTGCAGCATTGCAAGGATAACTTTTTTCCAAATATGAATGATAATTTGAAAATTAAATTTGTGAAAAGATTTCTAGAAGGTGAAGCATTGTCATGGACTAATCATTATTGTACTGAGGGAATGTCTTTTGCAGAGTTCGAGGAGAGGTTCTTAAGTAAATTCTGGTCAGAGACAGAACAGGCAAGAATAAAAAGCGAATTCTTGAATGGGCCTGTTTATAAACATGAATTTCGTAGCATGAAGCAATTTTGCAGAAATCAGTTAAGGAAACTCACTCGCCTAAGCAAACCTTTTGATGAACTCACTCAAATTGATGCACTCAAAAGGAGGCTACCATGTGAACTACAGTGGGAGTTAGCTTATGGTCCAGATGACACAATAGATCAGTTTTTGAAATATGTTGACAAACTAGACAGAATTATTGAGAAAACGGGTAAACCACCACACCATAGTCAAAACCATTTTCAAAGGACAGGGCATACAATTTGGGGAAACACACAACATGATAAAAAGGAAACACACAATTTTGGAAGTAGTGATTCTCATCAGAGAAATCACCAGTACAACTTCAAGGGATCACAAGGACACAATTTCCATTACAAAGGTCAGTATGGAAATAATCATAACCAATCTGGTAACAGACACTTTGGAAATAAACCAAAGGAGTGGAATAGTCATAATGGTATGGGGAGAACTGAACAGGAGTTAAAAAACTGAATGAGGCTCCATTGGCGGTCCGCAAGGTAGGAGCTACTTATACACAAATGGAAAGGGCCAACCCAAACTGTCTAACTAAACAGAAAGATACCTGTGACATAATGAGTAATTATTTCAAAGAGGAGTGTTATCCCATTAATGTAGTATCTGTTACAAATAATATATGACATACAAATAAACCAGAAACAAAAGGTAAGTTATTTAAAGACACTGATTGCTTAGAAAACTGTGAAGACTTAAACTTAGATTCATTCTATGAGTGGGCTGAGAGGAGCACCTTGCTGGAAAATAGTTGTTCAAATGATCAAAGTGTATTAGGAATTAGAGAACTTATGGAAGAGTCTGGTGGGCTAGGAATGAAAAGAGCACCTAGTAAGGATGATTTAAATGTGTATCTGCATACTGAAGGTAAGAGTGCAGAGGATAAAGATGATAATTTTTGTGATGTTGATTGGGAAGAAAAGGAAATTGAGGATAGTAGTGAAGATAGATGTTTTATTGGTGTAAGTGAGGAGTTGGAAGCTTTAGGGATTACTAATATAAAAGAGGATAGTAATGAAATTAGCGAGGTACACATGAACACAGTTGACAATTTCAATGATAAGGATGCCAGAATTTCAGCCAATGAGTTATTTGATCTTAATACATGGAAGAAAAATGAGAAGGAATTGACAGCAGGTAATCTTAACAGCATTAGGGGAGTAGATGATGAAATGTCAGATAGTGAGCAATTTTTGTTTAACTTATGGGTTAACAGTAGTGCCATTAAGGATGATGAAAATTTCAGAAAGGTAACACTTGATATATGTGAAACTTTGTATCCAGACTGGTGGCATAGAATTAAGTATCACATTGCACAAATGTTAAGACAGAAATATAAAGGAGAGACACACAATAGCACAAATGAATGTAGTTGGCTTAATGAAATATTCAGAAATAGTAATCAGGCCAAAGAAAATGCAATTAGGGTAATAACAGCATATAACTCTGGTAGTAATGATACAGGTAAGGATACTGGAAAGGGATATGGATTCAGTGAAATTGAAGATGACTTATTACATGAGAATATTAACAAAAAATTTGACTTTGATGTAAGCAGTCCGTTTATTGATGTGCAGATAGGATCATGGAAAGGAAAGTGTTTAGTAGACACAGGAAGTCAAGTATCTGGGATATCAGAATCATTAAGTAAAAAACTGAAAACTAATAAGGATTATGTCGAGTTACCTGTGGTAGGAATTAAAATAAGAGGTGCTACCGGGAAGCACAGTAAATCAATAAGGAGTCAGGCTTTTATTACTTTTGAAATTGAAGGAGTATCATGGTCACATGGGTGTCTCGTCATTCCTGATCTCACAGAGGATTTTATCCTAGGCATGTCTTGGATAACAAAAGTAAGTGCAGCATTTGATTGGGCAGGGCAGAAATTAATGATGACTCTACCAAGTGGTGAAGTCATCACTACGAAACTTCTTCAATCAAATGTGTTTTGTATGAATAAGACTGTGAACAGTATTGAATTTACAAAAGAAGGTGAGTACATTGAAAGCCATGTCACAGATTTCGATACAGATGAGATAGAGTTTGAAAAGTTAGTAAATGAAAAAGTAGTCGAGGCTAGAGAACTAACTGAGAACCAGAAACAAGATTTGAAATTATTTTTGTGAGAATATAGTGATGTATTTAGCAATATACCAGGTAAAGTAATTTGATACCAATGTACTTTACAGTTGAAGCCACATGAACCTTTCTTTACAAAACCATACAGTATTCCAATCTCGAAAAGGGTAGCAGTGGAGAAAGAATTGCAAAAGATGGAAGTGTGTGAAATCATTGAGAGGAGTATAAGCCCTTATAATAATCCCTTAGTCACTGTAAATAAACCTAATGGACAAGTCAGATTAGTACTAGATTCCAGACAGTTAAACAAATGTTTATACAGAGAAACTGACCACCCAGAGAACATCGATGAGTTGTTATATAAATTTAAAAATATCCAAATTATGTCAAGCCTTGACCTAACTTCAGGTTTTCATCAAGTACCTCTTGCAATTAGTTCTAGAAAGTACACTGCTTTCTTATACAATGGGAGATGTTACCAGTATTGTGTAGTGCCTTTCGGATTAAACTCATCAGTCGCCGAATTTATAAGGGCACTAGACTATGTACTTGGCCAAGAAGTTGCGTCAGAATTAACAATTTATGTAGACGATATATTAGTTTCAAATCAAAGTTGGGAGGATCATTTGAAGTTATTGAAGAAGGTGTGTGAGAAACTCAGAAGAGGTGGTATGACATTAAAACTGGAAAAATGTAAATTTGGTGTGTCAGAACTCAAATTTTTAGGTCATGTCATTACTAAGGAAGGGATAAGTGCAGATCCGGAGAAAATAAAATCTATCGTAAACTTTCCATCTCCTAGAAACCGGAAACAATTAAAGTCTTTCTACGGACTCTGTGGATTCTATCGAAAATATGTAAATGGACAATGCCTTAATGTAACATGTTTAAGCAACTTACTTAGAAAAAATACTCCATGGAATTGGTCTGAAGAGTGCCAGAAAGCATTTGATAAAATTAAGAATGAACTTTGTAAGAACAGTCTTTTACACAGACCAGATTTTAGTTTGCCATTTTGTCTTCACACTGACAGTAGTGATTATGGACTAGGAGCAGAACTATTTCAGGAGAAAATTGTGAATGAAAAAAATCTTCATTGTACAATTGCATTTGCCAGCAGAATGTTACTTAAACATGAGAGAACGTACACTGTCACAGAAAAAGAATTACTCGCAGTACACTGGGCGTTTACAAAATTTAAAACATACCTGTTAGGACACAAGATAAAAGTCTATTCAGACCACAAAGCTTTAAGTTACTTGCAGGAGTGTAGACTATATCACAGTAGATTAACCAGGTGGGCAATGTTCATGCAACAGTTTGATTACGAAATTGTGTATATTAAGGGATCAGAAAACGTAGTAGCTGATGCTTTATCCAGGTTACCAGTAGGAGGAGATCAGGAAATGTTTGATCAAGAGGAAGAAAAGGAATTTAAAATAAGATACATGAAGGGAATCCAGGATGAAAAGCTCATAAAGACACTTTGCAATAACATCAGGAGGGGACAGAATAACGATCCTAATTGGAAATTGGTTAAGGACTGTTTAGGCAAAAGAGGGTATGATAAACTTGACAAGTACTATAAGGTCTTTAAGGGAACACTCTTTAGAAGAACAGATGTGGACTCTGACAATTGGAAGCTATGTTGGCCAGAGTGTGAGGCAGACAAATTAATGAAGTACACCCATGAGAGTTATGGTCACTGTGGAATACAGAAATGTGTAAAAAAAGTTACAAGAAAATATCTACTTTTATAACATGGTAAAGAAGGTGAGGAACGAAATATCAACATGTGACAAATGTCAAAGAGTAAAAGTAAGCAACAGAACATCATTCCAGATAAACCATTAGATTTAGTAGCTGTAGACTTTTATGGACCTTTACCTAAAAGCAAAGGTGGCCATTGTTTTATATTCGTCATGGTTGATGTATTTTCCAAACTAATTAAACTTTATTCTGTGCGAAAAGCTACAAGTAAACAGATCATTGCAAAAATTGAGAGAGATTACTTCAAGAGTGTAGGGAAACCTAAAGCTATACTATCTGATAATGGTTCACAATTTGTTTCAAAAAACTGGAAAGCATTCATGGAAAAAAACTAACACAAAACATATCTTGATATCCGTGTACAACCCATCTTCAAACCCAGCAGAAAGGTACATGAGAGAAATAGGGAGACTTTGTAGGACATATTGTAGTCACAAACATCCTAGTTGGTCCGACCATGTAAACAACTTCGAGGATATCATGAACAGCTTGCAGCATAGCTCTACTGGGTTTTCACCATATGAAATTATGTTTCACCTCAGACCAGCAAATCTTATTTCTGAATTAATAGACTTTCCACAATGTAGCTTAATATCAATGAAAGAACGTGAAGAGATTGTAAAGAAAACCATGAAGAAACTAGGTGAAGCTAGGAAAAGCAGACATAATAGGAAAATAAAGGCTACCACATTCAGAGTAGGTGACCATGTCTTAGTGAAATCCCACGAACGATCAAAGTTACTAACAGCAGAACTCAAGAAGTTCTTTGACATTTACATTGGGCCATTTGAGATTATTGAGAACCCCATCCAAATGCGTACCGATTAGTATATCCCAAGTCGAGAAAGCTGTTTGGTCTTAGGAATGTTGTTTCTTTGAAGCCGTATATTGAGAAAAGAGCAAACTGAGCCTAAAAACATGCCTTTATCTGGAAAGAACTTTACTGGAAGTAAAGAAAGAAAGAAAAAAAATGCAGTCACCATACTATGCCATGTAACACATCTCATGCAAAACGATGTTGTATCTAGACTGATTGTCACGTAATTATATTATAAGATTAGATTTCATGATTCCTATGTGTTTTTTAAAGTAATTTTACAGTATTTAATGAATTGCAAAATATGTAAACTTGATAAATAAGGGATTTTATTTTATTGATGATGCTAGGAGACAAGACATGTCACCCACCCTCACAGTTTGAGAATAGCAAATCTCATAAATTTTGAAATTTGTTCATTCACTTAAATAGACCATAATGCTAAAAAAAAAAAAAATATATATATATATATATATATATATATATAAAATAATTGTATAGTTAATAGAATATATTTTCTTGTATATGCAAGTGTGCCTTTGTTTTACATCATGCTCACCATAACTGGTTTTATTCAGCTCTGTTTATAACCCCATAAAGATACTTTGTTGGCTTATTTTGCCTCTTAATTTTGATATAACATAATTCACAAGGCTCATGAGAGAATAGTGTTGTTGAATTGAAATACTTTTGCAAACTCACTGATGATATAGGAGTTAGTACTATGTTTGTTCTAATATGAGAAAATGTTTTAACTTTAGTATTATTTTATAGTAAATTTCTGGGCAACAAATCGACATATGTATTTATGTTGTGAGACAAAGGAAGAAGTCAATGGTTGATGAAAGAATAAACAGTTTACTACAGTTGTGATAAAAAGTTGTATACAAGCCAAGACAATGATGCAATTTCTGTATCAGACTGACAAGTGGACCAAGGTACACTTGCAAGTCCTGGTGGGCTATTGTAATGTAATTAACTGTCAGAGATAAAGTTTATCTCATGCGAAAAGTACGATGCCCACAGTAGAGAGTTAAGGTAACTTCATTATGTTGCCATACAATGTGTTTAATTTATTTATTTATGAATATTTTCTTTTATGATAAATAATGGATTTGTTTGAGATGATAAATGTGGTATATTTATATGTATTTATTTATATGTGTCTTTGGAGTGTATTAAGGTCAGAAGACCAAAGAATCTGGAATGCAGGAATGTCTGCAACTTCCGGGCACATGTTGGCTTGCACGCCACTTCTTTGTCGGTATTGGAGGGAGATGGACGTGTTTAAGTGACCAGTACAGTATAATGCATTTTTAGGGTATCAATGTTCGAAGTGAAAATATTGTAGTTACTAAACAAAGAGTACGAATAAATATTATTTTTAGCCGAAAGTAATTCGAACCCGGTAGTGTTTATTTCAAACAAGAAGAAAACCCAGGCCAGGCTTGTTAGAGTAATGTTTTGCAGACAAAACCCCTAGACAAACGAGATCTGCAGTGTGTAATCTTTCAGCAGCTACTAATAAATAAGCCTTGCTGAAATTGTGCTGGAACTACTCATATTATTATCAATTACAAACACGTGGTGCGAATGTGGTCCTACCACAATATACCGCGTAAGATTCCACATCATTCAGTTATCAAGAAACGAGATAGGTAACAACCAGTACAATATACATTCCATAACATTACAATATTCTTTATTTAATGTTTGTGTTGCTTCTTACAATATTATGCATGGAGAATAAGATTGTGAATTTGGATAGCGCATTTGGCCAATGTCCCAAAAATGAGGACTTCTGTAGTTTTTGTTCTAATAAACTGAAACTTTTCAAAACAACTTTTTATTCAATTTATCACTCAATGTAACATATTTATGTATAAAAGTTTGCAAAAAAAAGATCCAATAGAGTTTTGGCCAGCAAAGGGTTAAGGGAAAACCAGATGTAACACAAAATGTCTGGCAGAAAATCTGCTACAGGAACTACATCACAAACCCCGACTGCTCACAGATTATGCACAGGACAATGGTAACTTCCGAAAATTCTCAAAAATACACATTTATTTGCATCGATATACAATGAAATTCAGGGGTGATGTATACTTTGGCTGAGCTGTGAACCACAAAGCATTGATTTGCTACGTAAATTACGTATACAAAACACTGGTAGCACTAACTTACAAAGTATAGTTTTGCAGGCATCTCAAAATTCTGAAACTAAACTATTTCTCACATAGTTGGACAACAAAATAAGAGACAGACTATTTTGAATGAGGATGATAGGCATACTGTTCTAAAAATTTTTGAAAGAACACAGTTTAGTTTAAGCCTACAATTGACGGTAATAGTACTGGTTTATCACGGGATTCCCAAATGTTTGAAATTTCACAACATATCAGAATTCAAACAAGTATCGATACAATCAATGAAAAATTACGCAGAAGTGACATGAACAGCAAAATATACAAATATAGAACTTCAAACAGACACATTATCTAGTACAAACAGTCCCCACATAAGGGAAAATTCCTAAGTCAGCTTTATTTAAATGGGCAAATAAAATAAATAACAAAACTGGAAATTGTCCCTCCTCTTGCAATGAATTGCTACTGGACAACTGCTTTTGTACATTAAATGGAGAGTACAGTACACATCTAATTAACACCAATGGATTTCCGTTCACAGAATAACAATCTTTGGATACTGTACTGCATAGTGTGGGAATTCTGAGACATTCTGGGTTGCTGCAGAGTGATTCATTTTTTAAAATAGACAATGTGTAGTGGTGTACACTGTTAACACACTAGGCATATTACAAGGGCCACTTGTTCACTCCTTTTGTACACACATCAGTTAGACTGAGGTAGCAATGGAGTTTAAAAGCAAACATTCATACATGGCACTGAATTTAAGATAGAAGTGAATTTAAAGCAGTATTTGGAATCTCTTCATGCAATAAACCAACAGTCTGCTGCTGATTTAATGATTTCTGAGACACACTCTTGAAGACTGAAGTCAATAATGACAGCCACTACTGAAAGAAACTAGCTTCACCTCTGGATAATGATGACTGAAGAGGACAGCTCCCCACTGTCTCTACCAACAAAATGAATGCAGTCTTTGAATCAGATCAGAACTAGTTTGTTGAGTTCCTGCATGGCAATCTTCAGATCAGAAAAATAGTTGTGAAGATCAGAAAAATAGTTGTTAGATACAACACCTTTTAACACTTGAGTAAAAAAACTTGCTGCTAAATCCTGTTATTAAACAGTTGAAAAATTTGATTCTCAGTGGTCAAAAGCAGCATACAATAACTAATGACAGAAAACAACTGTACCAATCTTAGAAACAAACATGTGATAGACCTTCTCAGAACACACCCATATGGCAAAAGTGAAAAAGAGGACACAAAAATTATTAATGTCATTGGATGAAAATGATATTTTTCAGCTTAAGATAATAGAGTTACTAAAAATATTTTTAATTAAGCAACTAGTTTCAGCTCGAAAAGCCATTTTTCGGTTTACACACATAGCGAGGTCCCACAGAAATAAAAAGGCAGCAAACTCACACTATGTGCTACTGTTCATCATGGCTTACAAATTACAGTAGAAATGCTACTGTTTGTTGTACTTTAAAAACATTTAAAATGGCTTTTTGGGCCAGAACTAACTGTACAGGGTGATTCAAAAAGAATACCACAACTTTAAAAATGTGTATTTAATGAAAGAAACATAATATAACCTTCTGTTATACATCATTACAAAGAGTATTTAAAAAGGTTTTTTTCACTCAAAAACAAGTTCAGAGATGTTCAATATGGCCCCCTCCAGACACTCGAGCAATATCAACCCGATACTCCAACTCGTTCCACACTCTCTGTAGCATATCAGGCGTAACAGTTTGGATAGCTGCTGTTATTTCTCATTTCAAATCATCAATGGTGGCTGGGAGAGGTGGCCGAAACACCATATCCTTAACATACCCCCATAAGAAAAAATCGCAGGGGGTAAGATCAGGGCTTCTTGGAGGCCAGTGACGAAGTGCTCTGTCACGGGCTGCCTGGCGGCCGATCCATCGCCTGGGGTAGTTGACGTTCAGGTAGTTACAGACAGATAAGTGCCAATGTGGTGGCGCTCCATCCTGCTGAAATACGAATTATTGTGCTTCTTGTTCGAGCTGAGGGAACAGCCAATTCTCTAAGATCTCCAGATACTGTAGTCCAGTTACAGTAGCACCTTCGAAGAAAAAGGGACCAAAATCTTTATTGGCTGAAATGGCACAGAAAACGTTCACCTTAGGCGAGTCATGTTCATACTGAGTTGTTTCCCGCGGATTCTCAGTGCCCCATACACAGACATTGTGACGGTTGACTTTCCCGTTAGTGTGGAAAGTTGCTTCATCACTAAACACAATCTTTGAAATGAAAGATTCATCTGTTTCCATTTGAGCAAGGATAAAATCACAGAAATCGATTCTTTTAATCTTAAGCTGTTGATATTTTTTTTTATGATGCAACCAGTTTTGGTCAAAGACCATTTTTGAGGACCTGTTGTACCCACAGCATGGAAACAGGAAAAATTCAGGCAAAATGGATACTTCAAAATTGTAGTAACAATACATACAATGCTTGTGGATATTTAATTTATATTTCTGACATTGTATTCTTTTGATATATATAGTTTTTGCTGGTAATCAAATTCTGTAAGTGTTGCTTGTATTGTTACTATAATTTTCAAACATTCTTTTCATCCCAAATTTTCCCGTATCCACGATGTATATACAACAGGTGCCTGAAAATGGTCTTCAACTGAAACCAGTCACACAGTAAAAAATTAAGTTGAATAACAGCTCAAGATGACACATACTGTCATTTCTACAACTCACTGCTTTTGGTATCACCTGTGAGTAGCTGTACGCTTTGATGACGTTGGCACTGGGGTCGTGCTGTATTCTACCACCACCAGTGCACTCGGTATCAACGCCGAGGCCTTTCACCCTGTCCATCGTCTCATCGTAGACGTCTGAATGGAAGCCAACTCACTTGTATCCTCGCACCTAGTAGCAGGAACCATAGTCAAACTTTCAACAAAATGTATCAAGAGTACTAAGCAAGAAGAAAACACAAAAGTAGCAACGTGAGTGGAAATTGTGGCATCAAAAATAATCTGAAAACATAACTTAAAGGAGCTGTTGTTATATCCACTATCTATAGGAAACACAAACAGGGGCTTCTGTTTTTTTTTTTTTTTTTCCATACCTACTGCAAATGCAAACGAAAGCTTTTGTATATTCGGACATGTGTTCTCTCGGAAAACACTGAACATAACGTAAATCATCTAGCTGACAAGGTAGTTGGCAACATCAGCACATGGCTTTTGGAGAACGGATTAATACTTCACTGCCAACAACTGAACTCTTGTAAAATAGAAATAGTCTTGTCCTGAGCTGGTCGAACAGACATTTTAAATTCTTAAGACTGAAAATAGATGAAAAGCTCTCTCAGAAGTATCATGTTCAACACCTTAAGCAGAAAATGAACACTTCTGTCTTCACTATACACTATGTCTTGGACACAAACACAAAAGCTTGTTTACTTTTGCTCTGTTATCTCATATGGTGTTATAGTTTGTGGCAATTCTGTGCACTTGGCAAGAATATTCTCATCCCTGAAAAATGCAGTCAGCAAGGTCTGCAGTGCCAGCTTGTGAACATTCAGGGTTGCCGCAAGTTTCCCCAAGTGACGTTCCCTGATTTCCAGCAAGTTTTAGCATTTTTCCCTGACAAATTTCGAGGTCTCAAGGGCAAGTAAAGACATAAGTTCACAAAAAAATGTAAGGACTTCTGTATTTCTTCCCCTCATGAGCAAAAATCTTAAGTACTAATGTCAGCATCTTTTGTAATGAACAGTTTTTAGATGGAGAAAGAAAGACAATGGTATATAATATTCCATGAAGAGCACTGATGTTATTTTATTTCAATAAAACTAAACATATTTGGTGACACAAATACGCATTTCCTTGGAGTCGCAAGACAGATTTAAAATACCTACACTGATTTCAGAAATAACCTCAGAAAAAAGTAGGCCTATTGAAAGTAGTATATAAGGCAGGCCAAAATACACAGGTACATAGCATACAAACCGCCTGTGACTGCCACAAGTTGTTCTTCCTATCGCTCATACTTTCTAATATACAGGGTGTACATTACATCTGGGAACACTTTCAATTATTTATTGCACAAGAACCAAACATAGCACAGATATCACACATATGTCTTTTTGAAGGAAACCCTGAAAGTTCTTTTTCATGTATACCACCGCAGCATACTTTGGTGATTTGCCGATAACACCAGTCATAAACATTGCAAGTTCAGGTGCGGAGCGAGCTTTCTGCGTGTTGGAGTTCGACAAACAAAGTGTTTGCTACAGCTGTTCAATGGATGTTTAGAACAAAGTACGGTAAGAAACCACCAATAAGGAAGGCACAACAAATTTATTATGACGGGTTGCTTGTGCCCAGCACAGAGAAGCAGACATCCCAGTGTGAGTGAAGTGAATTTGGTGCGTCTTGCATCCCATGAACTCGAAATGGCTCCACTGACTGTGGCAAGTCATGCGACAGAAGTTGTCTATGAAACCATTCAGATTGGAGCTAGGGTAGAAGGTCAATAACAACGACAAAGACAAGTGTTTTGAGTTTTGTTCACAGTTGCAACAATTGAATAAGGACGGGGATGGAATTTTTGATCGCTTAAGTTTTAGCAATGAAGCCACTTTTCACACTAATGGGAAAGTGTACAGGCATAATTGTCGAATCTGGGGTGCAAAGCATCCACACGAATGCATTGAATTTGGGTGTGATTCGCTAAATGTAAATGTTTTTTGTGCTTTGTTGTGTCGAAAACTGTACAGGCCATTCTTCTTCGCCAAGAGAACTGTCACTGGATATTCCTACTCGGATTTGTTGCAGCAATGGCTGATGCTTCAGATGCAATTGGGCTCTCCGTTCATCTTTCAGCAGGATGGGGCTCCCCCCCATTTTCATCGTGAAGTTTGCGGGTACCTGAATATGGAGCTGCCGCATCGATGAACTGGCCGTGCTACAGAAGGGAACAGCTGTTTCATGAAATGGCCTCCCTGATCACCAGACCTCACTCCGTGTGACTTTTTTTCTGTGGGGACACATTTAAGATCCGGTGTACGTATGGTCTCTACCACGTGATGTAGCGGAGCTCCGGGAGAGAATACGAGAAACAAATATCACAATCGACGATGCCATGCTGGGACAGGTATGGCACGAATTCGATTATTGTATTGATGTCTGCCGGGTCACTCATGATTCGCGTACTGAATGTTTGTAAAAAAAAAAAAAAAAAAAAAAAAATATGTACATCCTGTATAAATTATTTTCTAAGACCCAAAATGTACTAGAATAAATAAAATGTTTATAAAACAATGTACCACACACTGTACTTGCAGTGAGAAAGTCACAATTCCTGAACTCCATCGCCCGTGGCCTCTGGCCTGCCGAGGAGCACCACAGTCCTGAGTCCTCGGATAAATCACGAAAACCCACTGCATTATACCACACACAAACAGAGCCGGCCTGGGAGCAGATCGGCGAGACTAGATCCGATGGGCAGGGCTTGCACATTATTGGGAAACGATGGGCTTCAAATCGGCAGACCCAATCCGTTAGAGAGACCCACAGAAATGGCCTGTGGTTTTGGCCCATCATGGAAGTCCATTCATGTGGCCAGCTTTACACAAGTCACTGACATTATGTTGACGAAATGAGATGGTGGTGATAAATCCATCAATTTGTGCAAATACTCTGAGAATTAATGCTAATGAAGATAGGCAGCAACTCAACGTAAAGATGATCGCTGAACCATGGACAGACACGTAGAAAAGACAATCACACTCTCACAACTAAATTTTTGGCCATAGCCTTTCTTGGAAAATAACACACACACACACACACATATTCACACAATCACTCAGACACAACTCGTGCACATATGACCGTTGTCTCCAGCCACTGGGTCAACAATCTCCAAGAATCATATCAAAACAAACCACCCCTCACGCCACCCATCGGCAGCTACTAGGCTAATGGCAAGAAGTGGTGGCAGCACTGACTGCAAGCTGAGGGGAGTGGTAGGAAGTGGAGAAGCAGTAAGAATGAGGGAGTAGGGAAGCGGTGCATGTATTAAGCTGCACCCAGCCAGCGACGATGCAGGAAATCCCAGTAAACAAACTGTTTCATCTACTGAGACAAAAAACAAGATTTCTCCAGGGTTTGTTTTCCAAATTTCCCAGCAGGGCAGAAAAAAAGAGTGATACACCTGAGTATTCAAATCCACACACAAAGGTTACCTTGTGGTATGCTAGAATTCCACACAGGAGACCCTCACAATACATGAGAACTTCTCTATGCAACATGTAATTTATCCTAATTTCTCTTAATTTCATATTTTATTAATTCTGTAATTTTTTGTTTATAAATTATATATTCAGCTTTCTGTAAACTAGGTACCACCTCATCCCATGAGCTTTGGCTCAAAGTCTCAAGATACGCGATAAAAAAATAAATGTCAATCCCAAAACCTCACACGCCAATATAATGATCTGCATGCAATCATTCTGTTGATAATGGCACATTAAATTTGGAAAAAAAAAATGCATTCAGCCCCCTCACATCATTACATCATCAGTGCAAACCAGACGATATTTCTCGTGTAAATCTACACAGCTATCTGGCAGTTCACACTTAAGGATACACGGCATTTTTCCAGCTCAATATTATGTAAAAATCAACACCTATTTCTTTCAGGCACTGTTTATAATGTAAATGTTTTAAGATTTTTTTGTTGATATCAGGTAATAGATCACACTTTCTAAACAAATTAGAAGTATTTTGAATATTTTTGAACCTGCTTAGAGTTATTTAAAAAAAGTAACAAGGAAATTCTTCCTCAAACTGAGGTACCATTTGATCCAATGTTATACATTTGAAGGAGACCAAATTTTTACCAGACATGCATGACATGGCTGAGGTACTAGACCTATTTAATTCCACCTATTACGTATATTACAAGGATAAAAAAGTATCACATCTTACATTTAATATTTATAATTTTTTCCTAGTAAAAATGTTATTTTTTCTATGATTTAGCTGATTCTGCAATAAAGCTTAGGTCTACTACATAAGTATGGACTACCGAAAGTTACAGAAAAAATGAGAGCAATGCTTTATAAACTTTAGGAAATATTTGTACCTGAATTCTGAAGAAAACAACTAGCGGGAAATTGCGAATGAACATATGAGTCCAATTAAACTGTGCCTCAGAACATTCCTGAAGCATAGTCTACATCCTGCAGCCTTTCTTCATCTTCAAGCTTCCTCTTGGCATTCCTTTTAGCACTTCTTGCTTCTTTGGTAACTTTAAGAGCGAATCTCTCAGCTTCATGCACCCGTTGTCTGTCACACAGAAGAAATTGATCTTTCATATTAGAGCCACATTTTATGCCTAAATTTCTCAGGACTTCCTACCTTCCTATCACTCCATCATTGAAACATAGCACACCATCTAGTACACCAACTATTAATGTATTTATTCCTACAAAAACATTCTTGAGTAATCTTTCCCGTATGGAATGGTTGAAACTTTCATTTGTATTCTGAGTGCCCCCATGAAGACATTTACCGTATTTACTCGAATCTGAGCCGCACTTCTTTTCCAGTTTTTGTAATCCAAAAAACCGCCTGCGGCTTAGAATTGAGTGCAAAGTAAGCGGAAGTTCTGGAAAATGTTGGTAGGTGCCGCCACAACTAACTTCTGCTGTCGAATATACGTAGCGCTACACAGGCATGCTTTGCAGGCACAAAGATAAATACTGGCGCCAAACCCTCTGCATGAGTGTATTAAAAAAAAAAAAGAAAAAGAAAAAGGGGTGGCAGACAAGTTTTTCCTCCGCCTCGAGTTTCGACCACTGCATTTTCGTACATTATCCAACGAAGTAAATACAAATTCCGTATTGTGCACCTTTGAATGTAGCAGCATTTCAATGCACTACGAAAATCCGACTGGCAAGACTGTTTGGGATGTTTGTCAATATGGCCAACTCTACGTTCTGAATTTTTTCCTAACTGTGAGAAGAGATGGTTCCTTATAGGAACTTTTATGAATTGTGAATAGCATGCAGTATTCTCTTCACATAAGAATAATTAGAATATAAACATTTTGCCATGTATTCTTTCGTGTTTGCTGCTAACTCATTTAAATCCTGTCTGCCTAATAAACTACGAAACTAGAGTGAGACAACAGCAAACACGGAAAAATATAGATATCATCCCATATTTATATTTGTATTATTCTTATGCCTAATAGTGATACAGTCAGAAATGAAGCACGGCAATTGACTAGATTTTTAAATCGAAGATGACTAATTTCAGTGCAGAATGTAATGTACTAACGAGGTGCCTGCAAAGATTTTCAAACGGAGAAAAATTTTCGCTAAACTCCCGTTCAGAATATCTTCTATCGTACGCTGTCTATTATTTGGTTCTTGTTGATCATTCTCAAAGAAAGCAGGAGTGTAGGTAACAGTAAATAGCAGTCTCTTGCCATTGTTTCGCTAACAAAGTACGCGAAAGAGGAAGGGTACCCGTATAATACGGACGGAGCGCCTGACGCATAGTAATGGCTACCAGGTAAAGCTTAACTACTGAGCTTATGACTCGAACCAAACTACTGTAGCTGTATCGTCATTCATTTGACCTAAATTGTGTCTCATATTACAATGGACCAACTTTGTTTCGATTTGGAGGTGCGGCCTAAAACTTTTCTCTCCCCTTGAATTTCAAGTCTCAAATTTCAGGTGCGGCTTAGATTCGGGAAAATTTTTTTTCCTGGATTTCGAGTCTCATTTTTCAGGTGCGTCTTAGATTCTAGTAAATGTGGTACTAAGCAAAACAGGGTCCACTCAGGTCTCTAAAAATTGGTTTTATTTCATTCATAACAGGCTCAAGAAGATAATGCTTATGATATTTTGATAGTATATTTGACCACTTTCTTTTGCTTTTTGGTAAGCACACCTAAGAATCTACTCCTTTAGGGCAAAGTCCATGAACAGTGTGGTCATCTGTGGACAACTTATGAAAGTAGGTGGCCCATACAGCTTTCCTCATTGCTGTATCATCATTCAGAGGTGCAGTTTGTCTAATGGCCAGTCCTTAATACCTCTGAAGGAGGTCTATTTCAGTTTTTGTCAATCTGTCTCAGCCAGACAGAGATTTTCCATCAGATAGCAATTTTCCTTTCATTTCTCTTCTTAGCTTCCTCAATCTAGCACCCATCCTCTTTTGCACATGTCCACAACACTCCAGTTTTGTTACGAAGCTATCACCATAAACATTGAACTCATTAATTTTATTGAAAGCTTTAGATTCCCCATCACCTAGGTACTTTGTATATCTAAGGTTATGAACGGGCACTGACCTCTGAAATAATTTTAGAGCTCCATCACTCTCCATACCTCTACTGTAACCATCATAATTATTATAACACTGATGTTCAATATGTCCTTCAGTGTTACTATGGCAGGTGTGGCAATAATTAGATAAGCACTCAACATCAAAAACTTTTCCATTCTCCACAGAAGTAGCACTTAAAACACCATTCAAGGAACGATGTCCTCGATGTTGCCATGTCCCATCAAGTGCAACAGCAATGTCCCTTGTTTCACTAATATTAACAGTTTTTTCTACTGCACATTTCATAGATGCTTTAGACACAACCGTCAAGGCACCTAAAAGTATTCTTATGTACTTGCTGAACCTACTGGGAGGAGGAAGATCAATCAAATGACAGAACGTTTGTGCAGCCTTTTTTTCCTTTTCCTATTGCACGCATTGCGTACACGAACTTCAAATTCACATCATATGAATTATGCACAATGTTCGAAGTCATTTTCGAGGTAGATTTATTACAGGATCTACACAGACCAACTAATTTTGGCGCTAAACCCTTCCTGCTACTTTGTTGTTCAGTTAGTTCCAGACAGCCTACACCATCACATTGTTTACATTTTTCCACTTCCTTTATCAAAGAAGATAAGATACCCACACCAACAACAACAAATCCACTACAAACAGCGTCATTTTTAACACAAAAATTTGAATCACCAGGAGGCGTGCCACATGTGAATTTCTTCACTGAAGAACTGACACGTAGGTTACTTTCAACAGTGTGGCTTGTTTTGTTTGTCAACTGGTTACCACAGAATTTCCTTTTATTGAATTTCTTGATGTGTGGCACACTAAAAAAATATGTATTTCCACAAATATATGTAGCACTTGGGAAACAAACGTTTATTAACATGTGAACAAACTGCTTCAGAACACAAAAGTAAATACTTGCAAAGATAATCATTTACAGACGCTAGAAACCTGCACTGTTACCAACATATACAATGTATCATACATATAATCGCTGGAAACAGAAAGAAAGTGCACAGTTCTTTTCAAAATAATACTGGTTTCTGTAACAGAAATAAAGGGGGCATGGCAGTATACAAGGTGCGAATGTAAAGTAATGACACTGATGTGAAAAAAAATGTTGCTTACAGTTTTAGTCAATTTTCGTGTTGTCTCCTTCAAAGTTCCCTTCTGATTGCACACACTTTCTTTAGCACTTCTGCCATTGATGGTAACATTTCTGGAACTAATCTTCTGTAATATCCTCCAAGACCTTCGTCACAGCTCTTGGGACATCTTGTGTTATTTGAAAATGGTGTCCTTGACCGCCATTTTGACTCTTTCACAGAGAAAAAAGTTGCACGGAGCAATATTTGGTGAATAAGGTGGCTCTGGTAGTACCGAAATTTGTTTTGAGGTTAGAAATTACTGTACTGACAGAGCAGTATGGGATAGTGCATTATCGTGATGCAGAATCCAATTATCAGCAATGTTATTATTAGACGAACCGTTCCTCGATTGATGTGCAGTTCTCCTGCAATCATTTTCATGGATAAACTTCTATCAGATTTTACGAGTTCATGCACCCATCCGTGAGGTTGACAGTCGTCCACTGCAGTCTTCATCTTCAACATTTGTTCTGCCTTCACTAAACATTTTATGCCAATCAAAAACTTGAGCTTTTGACATAACCTCCTCTCCAAAAGCCTTCTTAAGCTTACCGTAAGTTGTCGTCGCGTTTTCACTCAATTTAACGCAAAAAGAAATGGCATACTGTTGCGCAATATTATGCAGTTCCATTTCTGTGATGAGAGACACTAACACGTGTTAACTTATAACAGCACAACTCGTGACTGAGCAGTTGCTTCAACATGCCGCTTGGACTAGAAGCGGCTTATAGACCAAGGTCACAGATATTGTGCCTACGCAAGCCTGCAGGGGTGCCACACCTTGCAAAGAAAATCAGTCTCATTACTTTATTGTCGCACCTTGTACATGACCGTAACTTTAAAATTTGGTATGTATAGGTCTTTTTTCATTTCAAACCCTACAGTGTATATATCAATGTAATCAGGAAAGACTATAGAATTTAATAAAGTCATTTAAAAAATTTTGATTTTTCCACCATTTATAAGTATCCTGTATCCTTAAGTGTTCGGCAGAGGATTCATCGAAAAGCCTTCAGACTATTTCTGTAACATTCCACTCTTCGACAGCACTGGGGAAAAATATCATTTAAATCTTTCTGTGGGAGCTCTGATTTCTCTTACTTTATCACGATAATAATTTCTCCCTATGTAGGTGGGTGCCAACAAAATATTTTGCCATTCAGAGGAAATTTCCTGAAAACATCTCATCATAACAAAAAACACCTTTGTTTTAATGACTGTCACCCCAACTTGTATATCATGTAAGGGTATACGCGGACAAGGAAAAAAAATTCCCAGATTTCTCAGTCAAAAATACACTTTCTCCCAAGTGAAATCATACTTTTTCCCTGTTAACTGACGGTATATTTTCTCTTGGAACTGTATAACTTATAAGTCCTTTGATTATGGTTTTATACACGGGCGTAGAATGTCCTGGCGCTTTAGGGAAAAAAATAAAAAAAACACGCATTTTGGAAAGATCTTTGATGTGCAGCAACATGTATGCTGCATATTTTTGTATTAGGAAAGTATGAACTCGAATTCCACCAAACACCGCATGTTACTTTCCAAAGCATTGAAATTGAGATTGGGATGCGCTTTTGTAAGTTAGTCATAGCTCATTTCATGCGATTTCGCCAGCCGATCACAGCAGGTATTCAGAGCTTAGGACACGTGATGTAGTCAACCAACAGCAACATCACTGTTAACTAGCGCGAACACACAAACAGAAAAAGTTAATGGTTCAAATTAATGTAAATAGTGTTGCTAAACGAAACGCAAAGCCTTCACATATAATATTGGTCTATCAGATTAATACGCTGCAAGAGAAGCTAAGCTTTCACATAAAATGTTGGTCTTTTATGCGCGTATTACAATTTAAGATGTATCACACAAAGGTGCCAGTAAAATTTTTAATAACGACATAAATGTCTGATCTTCCAGGCTCAAAATTCATCTAAATGGCTCATCATCAAAGAGTTGATTTTTAAATGAGAGTCAAACACTTTGTGATTTAAGAAATTCATCGTATATTATCTCACATAGTTCTGGTGTAACTGCTAGAATGGTACTTTGATGGTAACGATTTTCAACCCACCATTCGAAATATTTTCCCACGACCTGTTAGAAATAGGTTCGTATCTGCAGTTGCCAGAGAGCGCCAGATGACGGGCATCACTGCGCAAGCGCAGCTACGATGTCGTAGGGAGCCCGCATGTTCGTACGTGTGAAACAATAAAAGATATTACATTATGTAAGAAACAAGACATCAGAGGATACTCCAAGAGAATCAGAATTTCATGACCCATACTAAAATGTTCACATTTAAAGTGTAAATTTGTATGTCCAGAATCCCACGACCTGTTATTAAGCTTTTCTATGTGGTTATTGGGATGTAAATTTTCTTGGAGTACCAGTACTGTCCTGTCTCATATTTGGTTCTTTATTATGGCGTAATGCCAAATAAGCTAGAAGTTGAAAATGTGCACTTGAAATGCAGCAAACACAGTGTGTGGAATTAAACACTTTGTCTCAATTATATTGTCTGCCTTAGTGGAAAACATCAATGAAAGAAAATAACTTTGGCAAACCAACAAAAATAACTTCATTGTTCTAAAAGGCAATTAACGCTTGACTGTCAGAAAGATGGAAATAAAATAAAATCTGCTACTAATAACACAGTTTAGCCTTCCATAATTATGTGAATGTATTTTAATTCACTTGATAGCTCCCGGCCACAGAAATCTGTTTTGTCTTCATTTGACGTGGGAGCAGTAAATGAAGAGGAAACAGCAAAAACACTAAATGTAAAAATGGGTCACGTGGAGACTACACACTTCCCAACTGTAATTCAGACTGTTCTGCGCATCGGTCCCGGATCTCTAATATTTCCGAACCGGGGCAATACCCCGCCATCCCCTCGAGCGTTTGAGATAGGACGTTAAAAAAAATTATATATATATATATATATATGTCCTGGCGCTTTAGGGAAAAAAATCCGCTCCCGGGATATATATATATATATATATATATCCAAAAAGCAAGATGATGAAACTTACCAAACAAAAGCGCTGGCAGGTCGATAGACACACAAACAAACACAAACATACACACAAAATTCTAGCTTTCGCAACCAATGGTTGCCTCGTCCTGACGAGGCAACCATTGGTTGCGAAAGCTAGAATTTTGTGTGTATGTTTGTGTTTGTTTGTGTGTCTATCGACCTGCCAGCGCTTTTGTTTGGTAAGTTTCATCATCTTTCTTTTTGGATATATTTTTCCCACGTGGAATGTTTCCCTCTATTATATTCATATTATATATATATATATATATATATATATATATCCCGGGAGCGGAAAGACTTACCTCAGGGGGAAAAAAGGACGGGTGTACACTCGCGCACACACACATATCCATCCACACATATACAGACACAAGCAGACATATTTAAAGACCACATATACAGACACAAGCAGACATATTTAAAGACCATTTTTTTGTGGGGGTGACATGGTATTAGAAGGTGGAAAGTGCAACATGAGGTTGAAATGAAAATGAAAGATAAAAAAATATGGGGAGAGATAAAGGTGAACTAGAAACTTAAAGTAGCTGCTAGCTGTGGACTGTACAACTCGCTCTTACTAGTATAGCGATCTGCCCAAAAAATTTTTGTCAAAATTTCATTTATATATATATATATATATATATATATATATATATATATAATAGAGGGAAACATTCCACGTGGGAAAAATATGTCTAAAAAGAAAGATGATGAAACTTACCAAACAAAAGCGCTGGCAGGTCGATAGACACACAAACAAACACAAACATACACACAAAATTCTAGCTTTCGCAACCAATGGTTGCCTCGTCAGGAAAGAGGGAAGGAGAAGGAAAGACAAAAGGATATGGGTTTTAAGGGAGAGGGTAAGGAGTCATTCCAATCCCGGGAGCGGAAAGACTTACCTTAGGGGGAAAAAAGGACAGGTATACACTCGCACACACACACATATCCATCCACACATACACAGACACAAGCAGACATTTGTAAAGGCAAAGAGTTTGGGCAGAGATGTCAGTCGGGGCAGATGTACAGAGGCAAAGATGAAGTTGAGAGACAGGTGAGGTATGAGCGGCGGCAAATTGAAATTAGAAATTAGCGGAGATTGAGGCCTGGCGGATAGCGAGAAGAAAGGATATGCTGAAGGGCAAGTTCCCATCTCCGGAGTTCTGACAGGTTGGTGTTAGTGGGAAGTATCCAGATAACCCGGACGGTGTAACACTGTGCCAAGATGTGCTGGCCGTGCACCAAGGCATGTTTAGCCACAGGGTGATCCTCATTACCAACAAACACTGTCTGCCTGTGTCCATTCATGCGAATGGACAGTTTGTTGCTGGTCATTCCCACATAGAACGCTTCACAGTGTAGGCAGGTCAGTTGGTAAATCACGTGGGTGCTTTCACACGTGGCTCTGCCTTTGATCGTGTACACCTTCCGGGTTACAGGACTGGAATAGGTGGTGGTGGGAGGGTGCATGGGACAGGTTTTACACCGGGGGCGGTTACAGGGGTAGGAGCCAGAGGGTAGGGAAGGTGGTTTGGGGATTTCATAGGGATGAACTAAGAGGTTGCGAAGGTTAGGTGGACGGCGGAAAGACACTCTTGGTGGAGTGGGGAGGATTTCATGAAGGATGGATCTCATTTCAGGGCAGGATTTGAGGAAGTCGTATCCCTGCTGGAGAGCCACATTCAGAATCTGATCCAGTCCCGGAAAGTATCCCGTCACAAGTGGGGCACTTTTGGGGTTCTTCTGTGGAAGGTTCCGGGTTTGAGGAGATGAGGATGTGGCTCTGGTTATTTGCTTCTGTACCAGGTCGGGAGGGTAGTTACGGGATGCAAAAGCTGTTTTCAGGTTGTTGGTGTAATGGTTCAAGGATTCCGGACTGGAGCAGATTCGTTTGCCACGAAGACCAAGGCTGTAGGGAAGGGACCGTTTGATGTGGAATGGGTGGCAGCTGTCATAATGGAGGTACTGTTGCTTGTTGGTGGGTTTAATGTGGACGGACGTGTGAAGCTGGCCATTGGACAGGTGGAGGTCAACGTCAAGGAAAGTGGCATGGGATTTGGAGTAGGACCAGGTGAATCTGATGGAACCAAAGGAGTTAAGGTTGGAGAGGAAATTCTGGAGTTCTTCTTCACTGTGAGTCCAGATCACGAAAATGTCATCAATAAATCTGTACCAAACTTCGGGTTGGCAGGCCTGGGTAACCAGGAAGGCTTCCTCTAAGCGACCCATGAATAGGTTGGCATACGAGGGGGCCATCCTGGTACCCATGGCTGTTCCCTTTAATTGTTGGTATGTCTGGCCTTCAAAAGTGAAGAAGTTGTGGGTCAGGATGAAGCTGGCTAAGGTAATGAGGAAGGAGGTTTTAGGTAGGGCGGCAGGTGATCGGCGTGAAAGGAAGTGCTCCATCGCAGCGAGGCCCTGGACATGCGGAATATTTGTGTATAAGGAAGTGGCATCAATGGTTACAAGGATGGTTTCCGGGGGTAACAGACTGGGTAGGGATTCCAGGCGTTTGAGAAAGTGGTTGGTGTCTTTGATGAAGGATGGGAGACTGCATGTAATGGGTTGAAGGTGTTGATCTACGTAGGCAGAGATGCGTTCGGTGGGGGCTTGGTAACCAGCTACAATGGGACGGCCGGGATGATTGGGTTTGTGAATTTTGGGAAGAAGGTAGAAGGTAGGGGTGCGGGGTGTTGGTGGGGTCAGGAGGTTGATGGAGTCGGGTGAAAGGTTTTGTAGGGGGCCTAAGGTTCTGAGGATTCCTTGAAGCTCCGCCTGGACATCAGGAATGGGATTGCCTTGGCAAACTTTGTAAGTAGTGTTGTCTGAAAGCTGACGCAGTCCCTCAGCCACATACTCCCGACGATCAAGTACCACAGTTGTGGAACCCTTGTCCGCCGGAAGAATGACGATGGATCGGTCAGCCTTCAGATCACGGATAGCCTGGGCTTCAGCAGTGGTGATGTTGGGAGTAGGATTAAGGTTTTTTAAGAAGGATTGAGAGGCAAGGCTGGAAGTCAGAAATTCCTGGAAGGTTAGGAGAGGGTGATTTTGAGGAAGAGGAGGTGGGTCCCGCTGTGACGGAGGACGGAACTGTTCCAGGCATGGTTCAATTTGGATAGTGTCTTGGGGAATTGGATCATTAGGAGTAGGATTAGGATCATTTTTCTTCGTGGCAAAGTGATATTTCCAGCAGAGAGTACGGGTGTAGGACAGTAAATCTTTGACGAGGGCTGTTTGGTTAAATCTGGGAGTGGGGCTGAAGGTGAGGCCTTTGGATAGGACAGAGGTTTCGGATTGGGAGAGAGGTTTGGAGGAAAGGTTAACTACTGAATTGGGGTGTTGTGGTTCCAGATTGCGTTGATTGGAATTTTGAGGTTTTGGAGGGAGTGGAGCTGGAAGTGGGAGATTGAGTAGATGGGAGAGACTGGGTTTGTGTGCAATGAGAGGAGGTTGAGGTTTGCTGGAAAGGTTGTGAAGGGTGAGTGAGTTGCCTTTCCGGAGGTGGGAAACCAGGAGATTGGATAGTTTTTTAAGGTGGAGGGTGGCATGCTGTTCTAATTTGCGGTTGGCCTGTAGGAGGATGCTCTGAACAACAGGTAAGGATGTGGGAGAGGAAAGATTGAGGATTTTTATAAAGGATAGGAGTTGATGGGCGTGTTGATTGGCTGAGTGGATGTGTAGGTGAAGGATTAGTTGGGTGAGGGCAATGGATTGTTTGGTTTGGAACTGGTATAGGGACTGATGGAAAGAAGGGTTGCAGCCAGAGATGGGAACTTTAAGTGTGAGGCCTTTGGGGGTGATGCCAAATGTCAGACAAGCCTGAGAAAATAAAATATGGGAGTGTAATCTGGCTAGGGCGAAGGCATGTTTGCGGAGGGAATGTAAATAAAACTTAATGGGGTCGTTGTGAAGGTGTTGTGAGGGTGACATGGTACTAGAAGGTGGAAAGTGGAACACGAGGCTGAAATGAAAATGAAAATAAATATGAAAAAATATATGGGGAGAGATAAAGGTAAAATTAGAAAGCAAATGGAGATCTGGTGTGAAAAAAGGCGAAAAAGGGTTGGTTAGGGCTGGGCTATGTTGATCCTGTGGTGAACTTGTGTAGGTAGATAATGATGTGCATAAAGGTTAGGTGGTTGTGTTGCCGCCAAAACACGTTAAAGGGTGGAGAAATTCGGGAAAATTTCGAAAAAACTACGTGAGGATGTATTAAAAGGAGTGGTTTGGTGGTGGCAGATTATGGAAATGAAGCTAACAATTGTTTTATGAAGAAATAATGACGTTAAAACCTGTGGGAAGCGGCTAAAAATGATCGGTGATGTGAGAAAAACGGAAATGGAAATAAAGCAAAAGTTATTAAAACTGCCGAAAGGGTTGTTTAATAGCTAAAAGGAACTGTTTGTGGACTGGAAACGGTGGATTTTATAGCAGCAAAGCGGGAAAAAAAAAAAAAAAAAATTTTTTGGTTATGGTTTCGAAGTGATTTACGTATTATTACGTATTATTGAGTGTATATCGACGGGATAAAATTGTATACTGGATTACGGTAAAAAAGGGAGAAGGTGAATAGAAAGTGAAACTGCTGGCAAAAACAGAAGGAGGAAATAAGACGACAGAAAAGACTTCGAAATGTATCAGTGACAATAACAATAACGATAACAATAACAAACGTGATTGTTGGCTTCAAATTAATGATATGAATATAATAGAGGGAAACATTCCACGTGGGAAAAATATGTCTAAAAAGAAAGATGATGAAACTTACCAAACAAAAGCGCTGGCAGGTCGATAGACACACAAACAAACACAAACATACACACAAAATTCTAGCTTTCGCAACCAATGGTTGCCTCGTCAGGAAAGAGGGAAGGAGAAGGAAAGACAAAAGGATATGGGTTTTAAGGGAGAGGGTAAGGAGTCATTCCAATCCCGGGAGCGGAAAGACTTACCTTAGGGGGAAAAAAGGACAGGTATACACTCGCACACACACACATATCCATCCACACATACACAGACACAAGCAGACATTTGTAAAGGCAAAGAGTTTGGGCAGAGATGTCAGTCGGGGCAGATGTACAGAGGCAAAGATGAAGTTGAGAGACAGGTGAGGTATGAGCGGCGGCAAATTGAAATTAGAAATTAGCGGAGATTGAGGCCTGGCGGATAGCGAGAAGAAAGGATATGCTGAAGGGCAAGTTCCCATCTCCGGAGTTCTGACAGGTTGGTGTTAGTGGGAAGTATCCAGATAACCCGGACGGTGTAACACTGTGCCAAGATGTGCTGGCCGTGCACCAAGGCATGTTTAGCCACAGGGTGATCCTCATTACCAACAAACACTGTCTGCCTGTGTCCATTCATGCGAATGGACAGTTTGTTGCTGGTCATTCCCACATAGAACGCTTCACAGTGTAGGCAGGTCAGTTGGTAAATCACGTGGGTGCTTTCACACGTGGCTCTGCCTTTGATCGTGTACACCTTCCGGGTTACAGGACTGGAATAGGTGGTGGTGGGAGGGTGCATGGGACAGGTTTTACACCGGGGGCGGTTACAGGGGTAGGAGCCAGAGGGTAGGGAAGGTGGTTTGGGGATTTCATAGGGATGAACTAAGAGGTTGCGAAGGTTAGGTGGACGGCGGAAAGACACTCTTGGTGGAGTGGGGAGGATTTCATGAAGGATGGATCTCATTTCAGGGCAGGATTTGAGGAAGTCGTATCCCTGCTGGAGAGCCACATTCAGAATCTGATCCAGTCCCGGAAAGTATCCCGTCACAAGTGGGGCACTTTTGGGGTTCTTCTGTGGAAGGTTCCGGGTTTGAGGAGATGAGGATGTGGCTCTGGTTATTTGCTTCTGTACCAGGTCGGGAGGGTAGTTACGGGATGCAAAAGCTGTTTTCAGGTTGTTGGTGTAATGGTTCAAGGATTCCGGACTGGAGCAGATTCGTTTGCCACGAAGACCAAGGCTGTAGGGAAGGGACCGTTTGATGTGGAATGGGTGGCAGCTGTCATAAAGCCCCCACCGAACGCATCTCTGCCTACGTAGATCAACACCTTCAACCCATTACATGCAGTCTCCCATCCTTCATCAAAGACACCAACCACTTTCTCAAACGCCTGGAATCCCTACCCAGTCTGTTACCCCCGGAAACCATCCTTGTAACCATTGATGCCACTTCCTTATACACAAATATTCCGCATGTCCAGGGCCTCGCTGCGATGGAGCACTTCCTTTCACGCCGATCACCTGCCGCCCTACCTAAAACCTCCTTCCTCATTACCTTAGCCAGCTTCATCCTGACCCACAACTTCTTCACTTTTGAAGGCCAGACATACCAACAATTAAAGGGAACAGCCATGGGTACCAGGATGGCCCCCTCGTATGCCAACCTATTCATGGGTCGCTTAGAGGAAGCCTTCCTGGTTACCCAGGCCTGCCAACCCGAAGTTTGGTACAGATTTATTGATGACATTTTCGTGATCTGGACTCACAGTGAAGAAGAACTCCAGAATTTCCTCTCCAACCTTAACTCCTTTGGTTCCATCAGATTCACCTGGTCCTACTCCAAATCCCATGCCACTTTCCTTGACGTTGACCTCCACCTGTCCAATGGCCAGCTTCACACGTCCGTCCACATTAAACCCACCAACAAGCAACAGTACCTCCATTATGACAGCTGCCACCCATTCCACATCAAACGGTCCCTTCCCTACAGCCTTGGTCTTCGTGGCAAACGAATCTGCTCCAGTCCGGAATCCTTGAACCATTACACCAACAACCTGAAAACAGCTTTTGCATCCCGTAACTACCCTCCCGACCTGGTACAGAAGCAAATAACCAGAGCCACATCCTCATCTCCTCAAACCCGGAACCTTCCACAGAAGAACCCCAAAAGTGCCCCACTTGTGACGGGATACTTTCCGGGACTGGATCAGATTCTGAATGTGGCTCTCCAGCAGGGATACGACTTCCTCAAATCCTGCCCTGAAATGAGATCCATCCTTCATGAAATCCTCCCCACTCCACCAAGAGTGTCTTTCCGCCGTCCACCTAACCTTCGCAACCTCTTAGTTCATCCCTATGAAATCCCCAAACCACCTTCCCTACCCTCTGGCTCCTACCCCTGTAACCGCCCCCGGTGTAAAACCTGTCCCATGCACCCTCCCACCACCACCTATTCCAGTCCTGTAACCCGGAAGGTGTACACGATCAAAGGCAGAGCCACGTGTGAAAGCACCCACGTGATTTACCAACTGACCTGCCTACACTGTGAAGCGTTCTATGTGGGAATGACCAGCAACAAACTGTCCATTCGCATGAATGGACACAGGCAGACAGTGTTTGTTGGTAATGAGGATCACCCTGTGGCTAAACATGCCTTGGTGCACGGCCAGCACATCTTGGCACAGTGTTACACCGTCCGGGTTATCTGGATACTTCCCACTAACACCAACCTGTCAGAACTCCGGAGATGGGAACTTGCCCTTCAGCATATCCTTTCTTCTCGCTATCCGCCAGGCCTCAATCTCCGCTAATTTCTAATTTCAATTTGCCGCCGCTCATACCTCACCTGTCTCTCAACTTCATCTTTGCCTCTGTACATCTGCCCCGACTGACATCTCTGCCCAAACTCTTTGCCTTTACAAATGTCTGCTTGTGTCTGTGTATGTGTGGATGGATATGTGTGTGTGTGCGAGTGTATACCTGTCCTTTTTTCCCCCTAAGGTAAGTCTTTCCGCTCCCGGGATTGGAATGACTCCTTACCCTCTCCCTTAAAACCCATATCCTTTTGTCTTTCCTTCTCCTTCCCTCTTTCCTGACGAGGCAACCATTGGTTGCGAAAGCTAGAATTTTGTGTGTATGTTTGTGTTTGTTTGTGTGTCTATCGACCTGCCAGCGCTTTTGTTTGGTAAGTTTCATCATCTTTCTTTTTAGACATATTTTTCCCACGTGGAATGTTTCCCTCTATTATATTCATATCATTAATTTGAAGCCAACAATCACGTTTGTTATTGTTATCGTTATTGTTATTGTCACTGATACATTTCGAAGTCTTTTCTGTCGTCTTATTTCCTCCTTCTGTTTTTGCCAGCAGTTTCACTTTCTATTCACCTTCTCCCTTTTTTACCGTAATCCAGTATACAATTTTATCCCGTCGATATACACTCAATAATACGTAATAATACGTAAATCACTTCGAAACCATAACCAAAAAATTTTTTTTTTTTTTTTTTTCCCGCTTTGCTGCTATAAAATCCACCGTTTCCAGTCCACAAACAGTTCCTTTTAGCTATTAAACAACCCTTTCGGCAGTTTTAATAACTTTTGCTTTATTTCCATTTCCGTTTTTCTCACATCACCGATCATTTTTAGCCGCTTCCCACAGGTTTTAACGTCATTATTTCTTCATAAAACAATTGTTAGCTTCATTTCCATAATCTGCCACCACCAAACCACTCCTTTTAATACATCCTCACGTAGTTTTTTCGAAATTTTCCCGAATTTCTCCACCCTTTAACGTGTTTTGGCGGCAACACAACCACCTAACCTTTATGCACATCATTATCTACCTACACAAGTTCACCACAGGATCAACATAGCCCAGCCCTAACCAACCCTTTTTCGCCTTTTTTCACACCAGATCTCCATTTGCTTTCTAATTTTACCTTTATCTCTCCCCATATATTTTTTCATATTTATTTTCATTTTCATTTCAGCCTCGTGTTCCACTTTCCACCTTCTAGTACCATGTCACCCTCACAACACCTTCACAACGACCCCATTAAGTTTTATTTACATTCCCTCCGCAAACATGCCTTCGCCCTAGCCAGATTACACTCCCATATTTTATTTTCTCAGGCTTGTCTGACATTTGGCATCACCCCCAAAGGCCTCACACTTAAAGTTCCCATCTCTGGCTGCAACCCTTCTTTCCATCAGTCCCTATACCAGTTCCAAACCAAACAATCCATTGCCCTCACCCAACTAATCCTTCACCTACACATCCACTCAGCCAATCAACACGCCCATCAACTCCTATCCTTTATAAAAATCCTCAATCTTTCCTCTCCCACATCCTTACCTGTTGTTCAGAGCATCCTCCTACAGGCCAACCGCAAATTAGAACAGCATGCCACCCTCCACCTTAAAAAACTATCCAATCTCCTGGTTTCCCACCTCCGGAAAGGCAACTCACTCACCCTTCACAACCTTTCCAGCAAACCTCAACCTCCTCTCATTGCACACAAACCCAGTCTCTCCCATCTACTCAATCTCCCACTTCCAGCTCCACTCCCTCCAAAACCTCAAAATTCCAATCAACGCAATCTGGAACCACAACACCCCAATTCAGTAGTTAACCTTTCCTCCAAACCTCTCTCCCAATCCGAAACCTCTGTCCTATCCAAAGGCCTCACCTTCAGCCCCACTCCCAGATTTAACCAAACAGCCCTCGTCAAAGATTTACTGTCCTACACCCGTACTCTCTGCTGGAAATATCACTTTGCCACGAAGAAAAATGATCCTAATCCTACTCCTAATGATCCAATTCCCCAAGACACTATCCAAATTGAACCATGCCTGGAACAGTTCCGTCCTCCGTCACAGCGGGACCCACCTCCTCTTCCTCAAAATCACCCTCTCCTAACCTTCCAGGAATTTCTGACTTCCAGCCTTGCCTCTCAATCCTTCTTAAAAAACCTTAATCCTACTCCCAACATCACCACTGCTGAAGCCCAGGCTATCCGTGATCTGAAGGCTGACCGATCCATCGTCATTCTTCCGGCGGACAAGGGTTCCACAACTGTGGTACTTGATCGTCGGGAGTATGTGGCTGAGGGACTGCGTCAGCTTTCAGACAACACTACTTACAAAGTTTGCCAAGGCAATCCCATTCCTGATGTCCAGGCGGAGCTTCAAGGAATCCTCAGAACCTTAGGCCCCCTACAAAACCTTTCACCCGACTCCATCAACCTCCTGACCCCACCAACACCCCGCACCCCTACCTTCTACCTTCTTCCCAAAATTCACAAACCCAATCATCCCGGCCGTCCCATTGTAGCTGGTTACCAAGCCCCCACCGAACGCATCTCTGCCTACGTAGATCAACACCTTCAACCCATTACATGCAGTCTCCCATCCTTCATCAAAGACACCAACCACTTTCTCAAACGCCTGGAATCCCTACCCAGTCTGTTACCCCCGGAAACCATCCTTGTAACCATTGATGCCACTTCCTTATACACAAATATTCCGCATGTCCAGGGCCTCGCTGCGATGGAGCACTTCCTTTCACGCCGATCACCTGCCGCCCTACCTAAAACCTCCTTCCTCATTACCTTAGCCAGCTTCATCCTGACCCACAACTTCTTCACTTTTGAAGGCCAGACATACCAACAATTAAAGGGAACAGCCATGGGTACCAGGATGGCCCCCTCGTATGCCAACCTATTCATGGGTCGCTTAGAGGAAGCCTTCCTGGTTACCCAGGCCTGCCAACCCGAAGTTTGGTACAGATTTATTGATGACATTTTCGTGATCTGGACTCACAGTGAAGAAGAACTCCAGAATTTCCTCTCCAACCTTAACTCCTTTGGTTCCATCAGATTCACCTGGTCCTACTCCAAATCCCATGCCACTTTCCTTGACGTTGACCTCCACCTGTCCAATGGCCAGCTTCACACGTCCGTCCACATTAAACCCACCAACAAGCAACAGTACCTCCATTATGACAGCTGCCACCCATTCCACATCAAACGGTCCCTTCCCTACAGCCTTGGTCTTCGTGGCAAACGAATCTGCTCCAGTCCGGAATCCTTGAACCATTACACCAACAACCTGAAAACAGCTTTTGCATCCCGTAACTACCCTCCCGACCTGGTACAGAAGCAAATAACCAGAGCCACATCCTCATCTCCTCAAACCCGGAACCTTCCACAGAAGAACCCCAAAAGTGCCCCACTTGTGACGGGATACTTTCCGGGACTGGATCAGATTCTGAATGTGGCTCTCCAGCAGGGATACGACTTCCTCAAATCCTGCCCTGAAATGAGATCCATCCTTCATGAAATCCTCCCCACTCCACCAAGAGTGTCTTTCCGCCGTCCACCTAACCTTCGCAACCTCTTAGTTCATCCCTATGAAATCCCCAAACCACCTTCCCTACCCTCTGGCTCCTACCCCTGTAACCGCCCCCGGTGTAAAACCTGTCCCATGCACCCTCCCACCACCACCTATTCCAGTCCTGTAACCCGGAAGGTGTACACGATCAAAGGCAGAGCCACGTGTGAAAGCACCCACGTGATTTACCAACTGACCTGCCTACACTGTGAAGCGTTCTATGTGGGAATGACCAGCAACAAACTGTCCATTCGCATGAATGGACACAGGCAGACAGTGTTTGTTGGTAATGAGGATCACCCTGTGGCTAAACATGCCTTGGTGCACGGCCAGCACATCTTGGCACAGTGTTACACCGTCCGGGTTATCTGGATACTTCCCACTAACACCAACCTGTCAGAACTCCGGAGATGGGAACTTGCCCTTCAGCATATCCTTTCTTCTCGCTATCCGCCAGGCCTCAATCTCCGCTAATTTCTAATTTCAATTTGCCGCCGCTCATACCTCACCTGTCTCTCAACTTCATCTTTGCCTCTGTACATCTGCCCCGACTGACATCTCTGCCCAAACTCTTTGCCTTTACAAATGTCTGCTTGTGTCTGTGTATGTGTGGATGGATATGTGTGTGTGTGCGAGTGTATACCTGTCCTTTTTTCCCCCTAAGGTAAGTCTTTCCGCTCCCGGGATTGGAATGACTCCTTACCCTCTCCCTTAAAACCCATATCCTTTTGTCTTTCCTTCTCCTTCCCTCTTTCCTGACGAGGCAACCATTGGTTGCGAAAGCTAGAATTTTGTGTGTATGTTTGTGTTTGTTTGTGTGTCTATCGACCTGCCAGCGCTTTTGTTTGGTAAGTTTCATCATCTTTCTTTTTAGACATATATATATATATATATATATATATATATATATATATATATATATATATATATATATATATAAAAAACAAAGATGATGTGACTTACCAAATGAAAGTGCTGGCAGGTCGACAGACACACAAACAAACACAAACATACACACAAAATTCAAGCTTTCGCAACAAACTGTTGCCTCATCAGGAAAGAGGGAAGGAGAGGGAAAGACGAAAGGATGTGGGTTTTAAGGGAGAGGGTAAGGAGTCATTCCAATCCCGGGAGCGGAAAGATTTACCTCAGGGGGAAAAAAGGACGGGTATACACTCGCGCGCACACACACATATCCATCCCCTCATATACAGACACAAGCAGACATATTTAAAGACCATTTTTTTGTGGGGGTGTTGTGAGGGTGACATGGTATTAGAAGGTGGAAAGTGTAACATGAGGTTGAAATGAAAATGAAAGATAAAAATATATGGGGAGAGATAAAGGTGAACTAGAAACTTAAAGTAGCTGCTAGCTGTGGACTGTACAACTCGCCCTTACTAGTATAGCGATCTGCCCAAAAATTTGTCAAAATTTCATTTTCTTGTATACACCGAGAACGTAATACGTAATCATTCTTACCTGTTATTCGTTTATTTCCACTCCTGTAATCTGAATCTATGGATTCCGCTAGTAATTACAACAACGCTCATCATTCGCAAACACAATCAACCACACAATCAGACAGCGGTTGGCATTCATCCGTTCAGCCTTACTTCGCTCAGCTCTGTCAGATTCCACTGACAGAGGAAACATGTACACTACGCACGCATTCACAAATCAACTTACGATTCATTCAAAATCAACTTAGAATGTGTTAAAAATGTTCAAAAACTGACAGGGATGAGTTTCAACGTAATATGAATAATCGATAAACTAACAAACTAACGTGCGCTGGATGCGAGTCGCTTTGTGAAACAAGGTTTCCTCCCCCCCCCCCCCCCTCAAGAATATGAATTTGCCCCCCCTCCCTAGATTTGGACCTCCTGCGCATGTATAAATCTGGCAGCTTGGGCGCTCCAGTAAAATTTTTCCCAGTAGCATCTAGCTGCTTCCTGCGACTGCTTACACAGCCAACAATTTCTGTAGCCAGAAGCGGGAGAAGGTACTACTTAACTGTGCATGTGCATGATCGAGCTCGTAACTGTTAAAATGAATTTAATGTAAACAGTTGTGACGTCACGCTCAGCAGAGGCAATTTGCTGTTACAAAGCATTGCACAGTCTTCCTAAGGCCTTTGACGCATTTTACTGTTGGCGGACACTTGTATGAGCACCGTTTTGTTGCTGTATATGGTGCATTTCCCTTGAAATTTAAGTTTTATTTTCGTTTTTTCTCTTGTTCATGTTTTATTGCTGCAGTATTGAGACACAGAAATATCCTTTGTTAGAGTATTGGTTCTTACCAATCAAAATTACACAAATTTAACTGAAAACAAAAACAATGAAAAATTTCCCGGGTTTTTCCCCGGCTCTTCCGGGTCGTACACACCCTGCATGTCCATGGCGCACTCCCCCTTCTTAGCAATAAAACAACATAAGTTGCTCTTCTTTGAATGCTTTTTCATGTCCTCTGTCAACACTATCTGACAAAGATACCATAGCACACAGGGCCACAACTGTAGTTCAATAGTGTTTCAGTGAAAATTTTTTGTGTGTTTTCAGTTGTATCACCATCCACCATCTCCCTTCCAATTTAACAGTAAACACTGAAACACTATGTTATGCAGATAACAACCAACCTTAGGCTACAATTCCCCATTGGAAGTCACCGACATCAAAAGAAAAATTCAACTGAGAAAATTGAAAAATGATGCTAACGACTGTCTCTCAAATAATAATGTATCACAAAGTTGACCAAATATTAGTTTACCAGTTACTGACCACTAATTTGCTCGGTTCTTTGCCATCAGGACCCTCTGGACCAAAGACACCTATTAGAACATACTTAAATGTTCCTTCTGGGTCGATATCCACATCAGGAACAGCGGCAAGCTTCTCCGCTGCTGTCATTAGTGTCCTGTTAAACAGGTGATAAAATTATTCCAGAAATATTTATATACAACAGGTGAGAGAAGAGTAGTGCTGCAGTCACAATGTAAACAATACAATTCTGCCTCTAGGATTTATACTGGAAAAAATGTTTCCTTCAGAGAAATAATGATCTAATATTTGGATTTTGAAACGTGTGCCTATTAAGTAAATACAAGCATTCTGTGGAAGATCGTACACCATCCAAACCATAAAACTATCAATTAATTGTATCCAAAGGGAAACATACTTGAGAAAGCAATAAAATTACAAAGAGAGACAACTGCATTCTCGTAGAAAGAATTTGCTGGGTGAATTCCTTCATGTTTGGTGGACTCAAAAATATTTTTTAAAAACATTTATTGGTTATCGTTTAGAAAGAGCAGCCATTTTTGTTTCAGGCTGCAAGCATTCTTACACTTTTATAAGCGTCTGTGGTTTTTTAAATTATTCGGTAATGGATTGCGCCAGACCTTTCATATAAGAGGTATTTATTTCAGCAGACACTGGACCATAAATTAAAACCATGATCACCCTGCTGAATGTATTAGGGAATACACTTTTAATGTCTCAAAGTTGTTGGTTGTAAATTTAAAAAACCCATTTTTAATACTATCTTTCCAAAGAGTAGTTTCTTAGCCTTAATACATTTTGTGGTATTACACTACTCAGTATAGATACCTTTTTTTTTTTTAGAGAAACAATTATGACAAGCTTATACTTAAAAACACTTTAAAAACAAATGTTTTGAATTTTTTCATTCTTTGGTCTGCAAATCTTTGTTAATGGACCAGATATAAATCTGAAAATTACACATTTAATAGACCTTTATGATATCAAACTTCTGTATAAATTTCAACCTTGAGATTCCATGGACAAAAAAATTTCAAATACGAGTCAAAAATATGTTTCTTACTGTTTGCAATATCTGGGCTGATGGAAACAGTGTATAAATTACATAATTTAAAAATATCTAGGATAACTCTTTAAAAAATGAGACAATTCATTACATTATCCCGTTCTCAACTTATTTGTTTTTACTATGTTGTTTATTGAACAACAGAGATATTTCTTCACTCATGTTGGGCACAGGGTTAAATGTTCGCCTAGTCACAGTCATAAATTCCAGGGGAGAAGACAACTCCTTTAATGATTTTTAACGGGCCTCTCGAATTGATCCTTTTCAAATTTTTTAAACGGGGTTCTTGGTGCTGGTAAAATGTAACATCCACATCTTGGTTTTGACGAGCAATGTTACCAACTTTGGCAATCCACCACTGTTCGTCATAGACACAAGCCACTATGTCCTTACTTTGAAGTGTCAGTGGTACAAGTTTTCCACAGTGATACAGTTGAGCAAGTTGTATGACTAAGGTATAAAACAATGAAAAGATCAGGTGCCTTTAACCTTCTGACAAGTTTTGAATCTTTCCTCCAAGACATTGGCATAGAGTTCTCGTATTTCCTCACATTTAATGAAACATACGTAATCCCTTTTACCTATTCTTTATACAGAATGTGAACATTTCTTGACGTGTCCAGATTTGGTTCTCATAGGTCCGTTGCAGACTAGCTTTTGTGACAGCTCACTTTGTTGTACCCTTTATGCCATCACACTCACTCTTCCCAGGGCATGATGCAAAAAAGTGCTATTCTGCACCAAGCCAACGGTCTTTTTTTCTTGGAGAAATGAGATATTAATATTTGTTTGCTTTTATATTGGCTTGCAGCACCATCAGAGAAGTTCATCAGTTTGTTTATGGAACTGTCGTGCTGTTTTACGTAGTTTGTTAACTGCAGGTGAAAAGCATGCACTGCTGTAGCTTTGTGCTCAAAGTAATCATTTGCAACACAAAAACTATGACTCTAGTTTATCTGGATCTTTATAACAGAACATAAATGGACAAACTGTGG
The DNA here is from genome assembly GCF_021461395.2 of Schistocerca americana. Lineage (NCBI taxonomy): Eukaryota > Metazoa > Arthropoda > Insecta > Orthoptera > Acrididae > Schistocerca > Schistocerca americana. The sequence continues at coordinate 647,134,850 of NC_060124.1, forward strand.
CCTGTTTGTTTACCCAGTGGTGCCCTTGTATTTCACTTGAACAACAAAGGAATAGTTTTCAGAAAAGTCAGCAAGAACTATACATTCATCAACTGCCAAGGTTTGCTTTTGTCCTTCAGAAATTTATCCTGACTTTGGCAATTAAATGACACACTATTGAGTTTTCAAGGTTAGTAACCAACACTTAGAAAAACTATTCTCATTATTTTGAGACTCGATTGTTCAACTGCACACTTCAAGGGCTCATTATTAACTAAGTGTGAGTGAACAGATGTTGGTGGAAGGGGGATGACAACACACAGATTTGTACAGGCTTGTCTACATCTACATGGATACTCTGCAAATCACATTTAAGTGCCTAGCAGAGGGTTCATCGAACCACCTTCGCAGTTCTCTATTATTCCAATCTCGTATAGAGCGCAGAAAGAAGGAACACATATATCTTTCCGTTCGAGCTCTGATTTCCCTTATTCTATCATGGTGATCGTTTCTTCCTATGTAGGTCAGTGTCAACAAAATATTTTCACATTCAGAGGAGAAAGTTGGTGATTGGAATTTTATGAGAAGATTCTGTTGCAACAAAAAATGCCTTTCTTTTAATTATGTCCAGCCCAAATCCATTATCATTTCTGTGACACTCTCTCTCATATTTCACAATAATACAAAATGTGCTGCCCTTCTTTGAACTTTTTCAATGTACTCTGTCAGTCCTATGTGGCAAGGATCCCACACCGCGCAGCAGAATTCTAAAAGAGGACGGACAAGCGTAGTGTAGGCAATCTCCTTCGTACTGCCAATAAATTGCCGTCTTTGATTACACTTCCCCACAATATTTTCTGTTTGTTACTTCCAATTTAAGTTTGATATCATGAAGATCCATTAAGTGTGTAATTTTCAGACTTTTATCTGCTCTCCTTACAAAGATATTGTAGGTCAAAGAATGAAAAAATTCAAAAAATCAATTTTTTAAAATAGTGTACATTTTGTGTAAGCTTCTCACTATAAGAAGTAGTTATACTGTATAGTGAAATAGCACAATAAATATTAAGGCTGAGAAATTACTCTTACTTTGGAAAAATACAATTAGGGTAGATAAAAAATCTACTCACCAAGTGGCAGCAGAACTCGCACATAAAAGACGGAAGAGGAGTGAAGGAAGAGAACTGGAGACGTCTAGGAAAATTGGTAGATATCGGGAAAGTCACCCAGAACAGCGGGTCAGAGGAGACTTGCCGTAAGTAATGTCTTTCCTTCTCATCCCGTACGGTAAGTCTCCTCTGACCCGCGGTTCTGGGTGACTTAACCAATATCTACCCCTTTTCCTAAACCTCTCCAGTCTTTCTCCTTCACTCGATTACTTCCCCTTCCACCCTTCTGCCTGAAGAAGGAGCCACTGGCTCCAAAAGATTGCTAATTACAGCTGTCTTTTATGTATGTGTTCTGCCGCTGCTTGACGAGTAGAATTTTTATCTATTCAATTAAATAGTTTAAAGAATGAGCTTTTTTAGCTTGCAATCAACAAGTTTGAGCCATTAAAAGTAGGGCCTATATTAAGGAATACATTCAGCATGGTTATCATGGTTTTTAATTTATAGTCCAGTTAATGATTCTTATTTGAAATTTCTGGGGCAACTCAGTACTGAATAATTTATATAAAAACAGATGCCTGTAAAAGCAAAAAATAGCCACTGTTTCTAAATGTTGAGAATAAATTTTTTTTAAAAATGTCTTTAAACCCATTAAACATTCGGGAATTCATCCAGCAAATATCAATTTTTTTCTGAAATGACCGAGCGACTGGTTACTTTTTTCCCTGGCCCACTAGTCCTAGCTTACATAACAGAAATTTTGATTTTTATCAATACCAACTGTCTGCTTTCACCTATCACATCATCAAAATGCTGGACATAAATCACTCATCAAAATCAGCCACACACTGCAACGACAAGTAGCCCAAGTTACCTATGGTGTTGTACGTTGCCACAAATCAGAAACTGCTGTGTTTCCAGTAGCAAAACATACTGTTGCAAAATTGGCAGCAAATGGGTAGCATCACGTTGTGGCACAGCAACCATAAAGCTTTGCTTTGTCTCAACGTCATAACCACCAAAGACCCATTGCTCTCGCACCTATGACTTCGATGGTGCTGACGAAGCAGCTCTCGTCTATTTCAACGGTATGGCCAGGGCCGCCCAAAACTATTGGCTCAATTAAGAAATATTCATGGCAGATATCTCTACAAAATTGGCACCAATCGAACACAGTGTGCTCACTGCCAATTTTGAGCTCCCTTATTAAAAACTTTTGCCTACTGAGTTCGAAAACCCACATGTAAGACAGTTGCACAATTTTAGAAATGTCTAAATGACTGCCAGCAAAAAATGACATTTTCCTGACTGAACATTTCTTTCTACAGTCCCTGCCAATGGAGCAGCTCCAAATTTCGCCATCTTTCCCTGTAGTTTTCTCCAGCTTCATCTCGTTGTATCCAACACAATACCTATTTTCACACACCATATCGTTCTTCATAAGACCTTGTTGCCTAGCCCATTGTATTGAGCTTCGGGTGTTCTCCATAACATGGTATAAATCTTCCATTACCAAATTGCTCAAATCTGGAAAATTTCTCGCCATTTTGACACACGCAGTAATATACGATACTTCAAAACGGACAGCCTCAACAGAAAAATATAGGTTGTTGGGCGCACTGATCAAGATGCATAACTGTGAGCAACAGGGACAAATACCATATGCAACAATATGCAAAGCCAACAATAGCTATCATGGTAAGGATGTATGAAACTGTCAGCATTACCTATGGCTAAAGAACTCTGTGAAGAAATATATTAAAATGTCTGCAGCATATTGGCATAGCAACATGAATAAGCTGGTGAAAGCAGACAGTTAATTAATCTTCCCCCCCCCCCCCCCCCACCTCCAATGAAAATAAGTACTTTTTTGGTATTCTGTGCATATATATGCTTATATCTTAAGAATATGTGTTTGCTTCAAAAATAGGTATTTTTCTCATGATCAGTGCATGTACCCCCTAAACTGCGTAAGTGCCATTTTCGTTATTGCAGATGTTCGTTTTTTGGTATTGTGGGCTTGGTTTGAGCTATATAGGTCGAGTGAACTGTACGATTCCTGCTGGCTTTGTGGCTGTAGCATTATGTCGTAGGGTGAGACTTTTTTTAGGGGTGATGTGATGTGATGTTTTGTATTGTTAAAATTAGGTTGTCCTTGCGCTAGACCCCCTATTTCCCGCGGTTGTTCTGTAGTTTCATTTTATCATTGAAGTAAGATTACTTTCACTGTTTCTATTTTCTCGATCCCTTTACAAACGCAACCACAAATCACATGGAGTCAGTCTGGCAAAAAGCTAAAGAAAAAAATCCTATAAGGCCTTTCAGAACTCACTGTGCTATGCTGAATAACTACCTGGCGGAATTTCTCTGGTGTCAACGTTTTGGGGAAAACCCATTCCACAATTTTGTTATTAATTCCACCTTTCTAGAAGAGAGAGAGAGAGAGAGAGAGAGAGAGAGAGAGAGAGAGAGAGAGAGAGAGAGAGAGAGGAGAGAAAAAAAAAAATTAAATTCCGTGCATACATATGCAATATGTCATTTTTGATACAAAAAAATTTTTTGAGACAGTTAACTGATTTTTTTCTTTGCATCGAAATGAAAAGTAAGTACTTTTTTGGTGAAGAGCGCGTCAGATATGACTTTAACACTCAAGTTTTGAAATAAAAAAATTTTTGGCATTCAGCGCATATATATGCTTATATCTTCAGAAATACGTGTTTCCTTCAAAAATAGGTACTTTTCTCATGATCAGCGCATGTACTCCCTAGACTGCCTAAGTGCCACGAAAAGCAGAATCAGATGTTTCCCTCGACCTCTACAGCTGAAAGGAAGCCCAGATAGCAAGGAACCAATACAGCTGAAAGGAAGCCCAGATACCAAGGAACCAATAGCTACAACCTGAAGAGTGGAATCAGACGTTTCCCTTGACCTATGTAGCTCAAATGCAGCTCTCAATACCTACCAGCAATAATAATAATAATAATAATAATAATAATAATAATAATAATGAAAACAATGTAAACTTCACACACCAACATAACTCAAAAAACACCACAAAAACCAAAACCTTCAACAACTCGAAAACGCAAAAACCTGTATATACACCAGATCAATTAAAACCAACCAAAGTACGATAAATGTAAAACAGACAGAACATCAAAATTACTACAGATTAAAACCAAATAAAAGTTTATTACCAACAAAAGCATGCAACAAAATCACCTAGGTTGACCGCCGCTACCAGTACACACACACACACACACACACACACACACACACAAAACTAATCAAACCTAACAAAATGCCACACACATAAAAAACCATCACTGAAAAATGAAGATTTCCAAACCCACATTGCAGCACTGGCTACCCAGACTCAAATAAACCCATGTTACCATAGTGATAATGAACCCAATATCACATGTTAAACTCAACAAACACAAACCAATTCAAAAACACACACACAACACCATTATGTCATGGGTCAAAGGAGACAGGTGGAATAGAACACTTCCAATGGCCCCTTAACTTAGTTCCTACCTCACGCAGACAGACAGGATGTGAGGACAAGAATGAATAGTTCTGAAAAATAAGATTAGTGTTTCACTTTTAAAAGTGTTAATCAGCAGTAGGGCCTCCTGGGATCTTGCTTACTTGACTATCAGTAGTGACCAGCCATACTGTTTCTTTATAAAACAATTCCTTAATAACTTCATTGTTTAATATTTGGATTCTTGCACTGATGTCACCTCACGTGTAAGATTGTTCCCCCTATTGTTATCTAGACAACAAACTTGAACTCTGAGACATGATATCACAGTACATAAAATGATTTTTACATGTTAGTCTGAGAATGTGGACAGTGACCAAGAAGGCATACCCTAAAATTGCACTTACTTTAAGTTTTCAAAATGTCACAACCCCTTTCTTCTGTCATTTATCACTCTTTAACCTCTGGCAACAATCTGTTAATATAAAAACTGCACTGTTTTTAGGGTTCATGTTAAACCACAGACCTCTCTATAACTGACTGGTTGGAGAAAGGCAAGACAAAGAACTGGTTATGAACTGTTGTGTCCAAATCAATCTTTGAAATGCCAAAAACAGGATTAGTTAAAAATGTGATACCAAGCTTATGAACGACAACACCCTTAACGTGGTGGAGATATAAGAGACAGAACTGATCAACTGCTCACCTAACTAATAACACGTAAATGTTAGCGAAATAAAATGCTAGGGACTAACAGGATCTCTGTGAGAAAAGGTAGTTTTGGGCCCAGGATGTTCTTTCTATTAGTCCTTCAAATATATTAAAAACTTGAAAATACCAGACCCCAATTCGAAAATGGAGCCTCACATAGGTACTTAAATGTATCTATGGAATGACCTACCAACCCAACCTATCCTAGATATATGTTTACACCAGTCTACAGATCAGCCTGTCAATGTAAATGAACACATATATACACCTTGTATGTCACAAGCATTCCCCCAGTCGAACACAATCTCCAGTAGGCCTAGACTTAAAGTACACCTAGCAAACAATACAGTCTAAGCTACCAGCCACAAAAAATAAACTTCATATTATGATCAAAACACACACTCAAAATATTTCACTGAAACAAACGAAATATCCTAGATGCCATATCACATCACATTTCATATAGGCTACCTATGGCTCATGTTGTTCACTGGACTCCAAACACGTTTATTTTTTCACACACAAGCATTTATTGCTTAGTCCAGTTTCTTGAATAAGTATCATGAGGCTATCGTGGTTAAGTTTGTCAAATTAACTCCCAAAAACATCTTTTTGATAGCAATATTCTTGAATACTGGTTGTTTCTCAGATTCCACACCCCCTTCGGAATACCAGCTTGGTGCTTTCTGGGGTTTAGATATTAGCTACACAGTCATAGTTATGCTACCAAGACCTTGTAATGGATCTGGGAGATGTTATTTTTTTACCGTATTTGTCGATACCGAATTGTAAATGTTTTCTTATATTTTTGTCAGAATTTATTATAATTTGTCTTATTATATGTTAATTTACTTCTGTTTTTGAGAGTAAAAGCATATTGATTACTATTAGAAAATGTATCCACAGTCTAATATAACAGTCGCGACACTCACTGCTGTAAAAATTGTTGCCGTTTGACAGATGGAGCGACACTAGCGCTCCAAGTGGCAGGTAAGGTGAACGTCAGATGCGTCGTAAGCATAATGTTTGTTTGCATCCATTTCCTTCTTCATTTCCGAATTATTTGAGTTATTTTCTTGGCTCCAAGGGTTTGTGTGGTACCAGAAGGCATATATGTTACTAAAAATGATTCTAAAAAAAGCGCAAGTAAGGACAAAAATCATGAATAGAGTGGCAAGCTACAACACATTCGTGAAGAAACACTTTTGACATTGGACAGAATTGCAGCTTACCACGTTGATATCAAAAGATTATAAACACACAGATTCACATGTAGGAAGCACATACATGTACCTCTACATGCAAAAACGACCGACAGCTCGTTTATCGAACTGTAGGCCTACTGCGTTTGTCATTTTCGCCCGTTGCCACAAGTACGACCTTCATCTTTATATTATTCTAAGTGACACAAGCAACTGCAAAATAGTGGGAGAAATATGCTAAAAACATTATAATGAGCTGATTACACTACATTTCAAGAAAAACCAAATATTTGAATAATTTTCAATCAATCAGTCAGTGCACAAGGTGCTGACAAAATAATGTCATCACACGAAAGAAGCAAGGAAAATTAGGTGACTAACAACAGAAGTGAACAAAATACATACCAAAGAAATCAGCAGCCCAAATGAGCCAACTACTTCAGTTTCTTATTTGCTTTCTTGTTGTTAGAAACTAAGTCTTGATTCCAATATTTGAGCCGGTAAACAAGTCTCACTTTAACAAATATCTTGATTAACAGCAGCTTAGTTTCTTCACAACATCCAGGGGGAAAACTTGGGACAGCCAGCAACAAGTTTACATATAATTCAACACAGATTTTCTTGTGAGAATGTTCATCAAAAACTGATGCCATCTGATTTTCACAATCCCTCAAACATAAACAAATATTTTCACTGCAAATAACCAAGCTTCAAAATTGTCTTTGTAACTTTTGAAATGGCAATAAAATTTGTCATTTGCATCTAAGTCCTGGCTGTTGTCTACAAGTAGATTCCTGCACTTGACACAATTATGTAAAGAAAAAAGTTTCTTCAACATGTAACCAAACACATATCTCATACTGTTTTGTTCTTCAAGGTCTGCTGGAACTTCCACATTTGGTAGCTTTGTTGCAGAACTTGTATCACTACTGCCTAACAACTGAGAGACCTTTAATGTTTGAGCAGATTTCATGTCCAGTATTGCCTGACCCCAGTCAATTCCTTCACAATTACTGCTTGCCACATTAGAGGAATTTATCAGTTTGCTTAGTGTACAGTTGTTAAATGCAGCACAAAACTGCCTTGGAAATGGGTTGCTGCAAAAACCACCTCTCTGCCTCATAGTTGAAAAAAAGTTTTCCAATGTGTCTTGGTTAATTTTACGTGAGAATAAGTACAATTTTGTTCCAGTCAGTACCTCGGCAGCAAGCATTTCCAAAGCACATATATTGCTTAGAAGCCCCTTTACACATTTTATCCTCAGGGAGTAATCTTTTCCATCAGAGCCTACAAATTTCCAAGAGTGAATCCATGGCTTCATCACATGTAGAACATCCAGATGCTCTGAATCACTCCTAATACAGTTTCTTAGATGCACAGGCCCTTTCACACTGTATGTATTAAAGAAATCAAAAATGTCATTAACTTTCTGACAAAAGTCTGAAGTGCCAGTTGCAGATAATGGCATACTACCACAAAATACAAGTGTGTCAATACCAGCTGCCACTGTGTGGCTTAACACACGAACTGCAGTACCCACTCTCATTTTTGAAAAAGCTGGCAGTTTGACAGCTTTTTTAGTCAGCTTCGGAGCTAACTTGTATTTCCTGTGCAAGTCATTTGAATAGAGCTGAGAAATGTCCTTCCAAGAAGCAGTACCAACCAAACCATCATTTGATGTATGAATTATGCCATACCTAAATAGGTTGTTTCTGATGCTCTTAAACAAACGTGGGGTATCATAGAAGAAATAGATCTTCTGCTCCTCATATACCAAACTTGGATTGTCTTGTGTAATTCCCAGTCTCTTTCTACAGCCCACAAAATTTGAACCCTGATCAGTCACACAGGTCTTTACAACCAAGCCAATTTCCTTAAGTCTCTTGAGTACTTCATAAAATATAGCAGTCAAATGCATAGCTCCCACTGTTCCCTTACAAAAACAGTACAGCAATGGTTGTTTGAAACATGAAAAAATGCCACTAATCATTATCACCAACACACTGTTCGCAATTTTAGCTGTGCCTCATATGTCAAATTTGCCATTAGAGACATTTCATCCAATGACATATTCACAAGTTTATCAATATAAGAAAAATGTTGCACCTTTTGCTTTAAAAGATGGAATATATAGTCACTTATCCCACATTTTATTTGTATGCCTTCCACATACCTTTGTAATGTACGCACTGATGGAAGCATAAAACATTCTGACAAAAACCTGTATGCCTGAGTGCTGTAATATAATAAATTTAGAGGAAACAGATTATTTTCGTCTTTCCATCTTGCAGCACGTTTTTCTCTCAATGGCATGGTAATCTGGCTTACCAACAAGTCAAGGGCACTTCTTTTAAATATCGGGATCCTACAGTCTTTAACATTCGTTTGTCCTTGTTCACTTGCTCCTTCTGATACAGTTTCTGTCGCTGTCTGTAGGCACTTTCCTTGTCCCGTAATAGTTTCGCTCAAAGTCTAGCGATTTGCACATTCTGACACTTCACACGCTTTTGTAAGACACGAACAGCTGCACTTAATCTAACCACTTCATCGTCAAAGCAAGTCTGTGTTGACGATTCACACGAATCTGGCACTGATACATGCAGAGTTGAACCGGCTGCTTCTGTGTCATAGGACTGTTTTACTGCTTTAGATTGACTGTCGAATCTTTGTGGCAGTTTCCTCTTCATCGTCAGCTGAGGTGGCTTATTTGGAATGTCAAACAGTGTGGGTACTGCATTCCACACGAGTCTGTTGTCTGCGTTCATGAACTGGTTTTGTTCGAAATGTGGCGAACAAAACCTAATATTATTATACAGGTACACTGGTTCTTTCTTAATGAGGCCTTCTCGCCTGCTATTAACAAGCCATTTTCTGCTCCTAAAACGAAACATTCATCATTTATACACATATAGTTTGCAAGTGAATCCTGACGATACAGTTTAGTAACATGATGGTATATACCTCTCAGGATCCTTAGGAAACCTAAAAAAAGACAGCTGTGGTGTCTTCTTCCTGTTGTTAGTGCAATTTATTGCGCTACAAACGCTCCCGCCAGTAAAAGCCATTGTATAAATCGAAATAAACAACCACTATTCTCTTTCACGATCGCGGCGAATTCACAGTGTAACGCAGCAGCCTCTTGGGGCGCTGCTGGCGCTGTAGGCAACAAAATCGAGGCGAAGTGTCGCTACTGTTATGATGTATCGAAGAATAGCAAAGAGACTGATTACAAGTGGAAACTTGTGAATTGTGTAAAATATCTTTGACGTTGGAGTCGTCTTTGACTATTGTTTTGGTGTGTGTTGACGGAAGAACAATGTGAAGGTCGCCGTCATAAATAATTTTGAATTATGTTACTATTATTTTTGTATTAACTAAAAAGAAGAAACTACATTTGAAGAAACTGTATTTGAAACACCAAAATGAGAGAAACACGTTGAACCACGTCTTTTCTGCAGCCGACAACAATGCATTGTGGAATCATACTTAGACAACTGAAGCCAAGACTAATATCGCCTTGCAAACGTCTAACGGAAAAGGTACTGTCACGAAATATGGCAAATTTAAGTAAATAAAAAATAGTGATCATATTTTCAACTTGTGTCTTAGCCGGGATGCCATATTTCAACTGGGGACTGTAGCCGGGATATTGTGTTCACGAGATTTTCAACAGTGCTACGAGGAAGAACAGTTTTGTGTGTTAATACCTGTTTCTTCAGAATGTGTGTTACAGTGTTTGTGTTCATCGGGAAGTAAAAGTTTTGGAGAAGAAATGTTTCGGCAAAAAATATAATTTTCGACAGAAGAAAATACTTCAAGAATTTTGGTCAACAATCACATGGATGGAAAACGTGGTTTTGCAACAGTAGAAGAGTGTTCCAGATAAGTCACGAAAACCTCGTATTTTGTTAATACAATATTTTTATCTTGTTTTATATTGTTGTGTATAAATTTTTGTTCTTCACAATGACTTATGAGTTTTTCGAGAGTATTGTGCCTAAAGTAGAAAGTAGTAATTTAATAGACTTCGAACATCAGGACAGGTCAAATCAAAGAGAAAGAACCGATCAATTTGATTTAAAAAGTTTTCTTGTAAATTTCACGAAAGAAATTAAACAATCAGTTGACGACAATAAGACTTACTGGGATGAAAAAATTGATAACATTTTGTTGCAAGTCCAAGCAGTCAATACCCAAGTGGGTGAGCTTTCGAACAGAGTTGGCAGTGTTGAGGAAAAAATTGAATCTGTGGAAGCAAAAGTAAATGAAATTGATGCTAAATTGAGCGGTGAAATTAATACTGTAAAAACTGAGTTACTGGTAGATAGGGAACGAAATTTAATGTATTTTAATGAGATAAAAGGGGATATAAAAAATTTGGATGAGAATACAAAAAGTTTGACAATCGTTTGGTTACTCTAGAAGAAAAAGTAGAATGCAATGATTTAGAAAACAAAAAATCTGTCAAAGAACTTAGCGAAAAAATTGAAAGTTTTAACATTGAATTTCAAAGCAAAAATTACAATGTCAACACATGTAATCTTGTATCTAATATTCCACTGAAGCACTTTTCGGTAGATGGACCCTTACATCCTGTTGATTTTATGCTGTATTGTAAGGATTGTTTTTTACCTCACTCACCAGATGAAATAAAAATTAAATTTGTGAAAAAATTCTTAGAAGGGGAAGCTTTGACTTGGGCAAACCAGATTGTAACTCTGGAAAAATTTTGGGATGATCTTAAACAAACTAGAATCAAAAGTGAATTTTTGAATGGGCGAAACTATAGAGAATCAGATGGGAGCATGAAACAATTTTGCAAAAGTGAACTTCAAAAACTTATTCATTTAACAAAACCTTTGGATGACTTGATCAAAATTGATACCTTAAAGAGAAGATTGCCATCAGCAATGCAGTTGAGTTTAGTTCATTGTCCTGATGGGTTTACTCAGAAAGGTAATGGTCAAAATTGGGGAAATGACAACTTTCAAAAAAGGGAACAAAACAATTATCATGGCGTCAGTCAAAATTCAGGGGGATATAACAATTTTGAAAAGAAGGACCATAAATTTTATCCAAAACAAGAACAACATTTTCACATTAATAATCAACAAAATAGAGAACACTTTAGGGATCAAAATCACAGAAATTTTGATAGAGGTCCGTACAATAGGAACTACCAACAATCAGGTAATGTTTGGCATAGGAATGGGATCAGAAATGTTGAACCGAGCGAGGTGGCGCAGTGGTTAGACACTGGACTCGCATTCGGGAGGACGACGGTTCAATCCCGCGTCCGGCCATCCTGATTTAGGTTTTCCGTGATTTCCCTAAATCACTCCAGGCAAATGCCGGGATGGTTCCTCTGAAAGGGCACGGCCGAATTCCTTCCCCATCCTTCCCTAATCCGATGAGACCGTTGACCTCGCTGGCTGGTCCCCTTCCCCGAAACCAACCAACCAGAAATGTTGATCAGAGACATTGGCAGAACCACATCACCAGTTCATACAGGAACTGGAAATAAAAAACGAGTAGACGCCCCCTTGAAGGTCCGCAAGGTTGAGGCAGAAGGTGAGCATGATGAAAGGACCAATGGATGTGACTATCATAAACCCAAACATGACAGTTCCAAACCTAAGCTATCACATGAGGTTATTAGTTGTTACTTATTGAAAAAATTTCAAGAGGAAAATAATATTGATAAAGATAAAATTTTCAGTACACAAGAACATACAGTAGATAAAAGTAATTGTGATTCATTTAATTTAACAGAGTTTTACACTCGGGCAGAAAAGATCAACACTTTGTCAGATGATGTAATTTGTAGTAGTTCAGAGATGTGTGTGAATGAAAGAGAGAATGCATGCTGCGAGAATGAAAATGTTGGTGAAAGGGATCTGGTAACTTTAGAAAGGGGAAATAATATTTTGGGGAATAATTTGAATGTGTATGACCTGAATATGTGTAATGATAATGATGTTGTTGATAAAGTTGATAATGATGGTAATGGTATTGATGATGATGTTGAGGAAAGGTATTTCATTAGTTTAAATAGGGAATTGGGTATATACATGGTTGAAAATGGATTAAATAGTGAGAATATTATAGAAATTCCCAGGGATGTTACCAGGATGAATAAAGCTCACAAGCTGGATGTATGTGAAAGTGTGAATGTTGATGTTGTTGATAAAGAATCTGACTACACAAATGACAATGACACATGTATAACTTGTAACCTAAGTGAAACTTTTACAGATACTAATGATACACACACATTTCTTATGAATATATGGCTCAACAGTGAAACTATTTCTTTATTAATGTATGTGAAACTGTATGTCCTGAGTGGTGGAAAAAGATGAGATATTTTATTTTTGAAAAGCTGAAGGATAAGTACTTCAATAGTATACAATGTGATTTGGATGAAAATTCTTGGCTATTTGAGATAATAGAGAGTACTCATGACAATTTTGTGTCTTGTGCAAATTTTATAACTGTGACAAATAATACATGTAATGATATGCCATATGATTCTGATAAGTATAGGTTTGGGGAAATTGAAAGTGATTTATTACATGAGGATACAGGTTCTGAGAAAAGTGATCAATTTTGCAGTCCCTATATAAAAGTTCAAATTGGGTCATGGATTGGTAAATGTTTAATTGATACAGGAAGTGAGATCTCGGGAATATCTGAAAGGTTAAGCAAGAAATTGAAAGTGGGGAAAGATTATGTTGAAATGCCAGTTGTTGGGGTAAAGATAAAAGGTGCTACTGGGAAGAGCAGTAAATTGGTAAAAAGCCAGGCTTTAGTGACATTTTTAATTGGAGGCAAGTTGTTCACACATGGATGTTTCGTAATTCAGGAATTTAATGAGGATTTTCTTTTGGGTATGAATTGGATAGTAGAAGCAAATACAGCATTTGATTGGGTTGGAAAAAAACTTTTGTAGAAACTAGTGAAAGGGAGTACATTCAGACAAATTTTGCGAACACACTTGGTGATCAGAGTAATGGAATTTTGACAGTATCAATTTACTAAAAGAAAAAAGATTGGAGAATATTGAAACTCATAGATTTGATACCGATGAAGTTGAATTTGGGAATTTAGTAAATTTGAAAATTTCAGAAACACGAAATTTATCTGGGGAGCGAAAACAACAGTTAGAAAATCTGCTGTGGGAATACAGTGATGTTTTCAGTGACATACCTGGAAGGGTAAAGGGTTGTCAGTGTGAGCTTCAGGTAAAACCTCATGAACCATTTTTCATAAAACCATACAGTATTGCAATATCAAAAAGACCTGGTGTTGAGAAAGAGCTGAAAAAGATGGAAGGATGTAATATAATAGAAAGGAGTATCAGTGCATATAATAATCCTCTAGTAGTAGTTTCGAAAAAAGATGGTGGAGTAACATTGGTTTTGGACTCTACACACTTAAACAAAATTTTGTTCAGACAGATAGACCATCCTGAAAATATTGATGAGTTACTCTATAAATTTACGGATTTAAAATATACGTCAAGTTTGGATCTAACTTCGGGTTTTCATCAGGTACCACTTTCGGTTAATCCTAGAAAATATACTGCGTTCTTGTACAATGGTAAGAATTACCGTTACCAATATTGTGTTGTGCCATTTGGGTTAAATTCTTCTGTTTCTGAATTTATAAGAGCTTTGGATCATGTACTGGGGCAAGAACTTGCGTCTAAACTGATAATTTATGTAGATGACATTTTGGTTACAGGGCAAAATTGGGAGGAACATTTTTTGATTTTGAAGTCAGTTTGTGAAAAACTTAGGAAAGGGGGGATGACATTGAAATTAGAGAAATGTAAATTTGCAGTTTCTGAATTGAAATTTTTGGGTCATGTTGTCACAGACAAGGGAATTTTGGCAGATCCAGAAAAAATTAAAGCAATTTCAGAAACTCCTATTTGTAAGACTAAAAAACAATTAAAGTCGTTCTTTGGGTTATGCGGTTATTACCGAAAACATATAAGTGATCAGAGTCTGAATGCACCATGTTTAAGCCAATTACTTAAGAAAAACACTGTTTGGGTTTGGGATAAAAGTTGTCAGGAAGAGTTTGATAAAATTAACCAAGAGTTGAGAAAGCAACACTTATTACACAGACCTGATTTTAGTTTTCCATTTTGTTTGAACACGGATAGCAGTAATTATGGGCTTGGAGCAGAGTTATTTCAAGAAAGAGTAGAGAATGGAGTTAAGATACATTGTACCATAGCATTTTCAAGCAGAATGTTGCTCAAGCATGAGAAAAATTATACAGTCACAGAGAAGGAACTTTTGGCAATTCATTGGGCTTTTACAAAATTTAGAATTTACCTTGTTGGACATAAAACCATAGTATTTTCGGATCACAAAGCTTTGAGTTACTTACAAGAGTGCAAATTATACCACAGTAGATTGACCAGATGGGCAATTTTACTGCAACAGTTTGACTTTGAAATCAAACACATAAAAGGTTCTGAGAATGTAGTAGCTGATTCACTTTCAAGTTTACCAATTGGGGGAGAAAAGGAGATTTTTGAACAAGAGGAGGAAAAGCAATTTAAAATTAGATACTTGAAAGGGGTGGAAAATGAAAAAACAATTAGAGCTATGTGTAACAAAATTAGAAAAAATCAAAATTTAGATCAGAGTTGGAAATTAATCAAAGAATGTTTAGGCAAGAAGGGGTATGAGAAACTTGATAAATTTTACAAATTGCATAAGGGGATTTTGTTTCGGAGAACAGATGTAGATTCTGATAATTGGAAACTGTGTTGGTCAGAGGCAGATGCTGATAAGCTGATCATTTACATACATGAAAGTTTCGGTCATTGTGGGATACAGAAGTCTATTCAAAAGATACAAGAAAATGTTTATTTTTACAATATTGGAAAGAAGGTAAGAAAAGAATTGGCAACCTGTGACAAATGGCAGAGAGTTAAAGTGAGCAATCAAAGATGTGGTGGAGAGATGCAAAACATTATTCCGGAAAAACCTTTAGATCTTATCGCAGTGGACGTATATGGAATGTTACCAAAGAGTAAAGGTGGTTACTGTTACATATTTGTTATGGTAGATGTATTTTCAAAATTAATTAAACTATATCCAGTGAAAAAAGCTACTAGCCATGAAATTATAATAAAAATTGAAAGAGATTATTTCGAACAGGTGGGTAAACCAAAAGCTATATTATCAGATAATGGTTCACAGTTCACCTCTAAAATTTGGAAAAAGTTTATTGAAAGATAAAAATTGAAGCATATACTTATATCTGTTTATTCTCCGTCCACCAATCCTGCAGAAAGATATATGAGGGAAATTGGGAGACTTTGTAGAAACTATTGTAGCCATAAGCATCCAACCTGGTTTGAGCACATTCGAAATTTTGAAGATATTATGAATAGCCTACAACATAGTTCCACAGGATTTTCACCATATGAGATTATGTTTAATATTAGACCTCCAAATCTTATGTCAGAACTTATTGAATTTCCTAAATGTACACCTTTAACTATGCAAGAGAGAGAAGATATTGTCAGGGAAACTATGAGGAAACAAGGGGAAAAGAGGAATAAAAGATATAACAATAGGGTAAGATTAACCACTTTTAAAATTGGGGATCTTGTTCTGGTCAAATCTCATGAAAAATCAAAAATGTTAACTTCAGAAATTAAAAAATTCGTTGATATCTATATTGGGCCTGTTGAAGTCATAGAAAATCCACACCCTAATGCTTATCTTTTGGTGTATCCTAAGTCAAAGAAATTATTTGGTCTCAGGAATGTTGTCTCTTAAAAACTGTATAAACAGAAATCATAATTTCAAAATTTAAATAACCTATTATCATCTAAAACAAAAGTTCTCCACTGCAATACGCTTGTTAGAACAAAACTGCCTGTACAACGAAGTGTGTATATTTGCATGTATAAATTAATAATTTGAAGTCACATATTAATTGAAACTGATGAAAAACACTGTTCTAACAAAGAATGAGAGAAAGATTTATTTTTACTTTTTTACAAAAAAAAGTCTCCATAGTGAGCATTTCTGAATTTTTCTAATTTTTGGAAGCTAAGTCTTCCCTGTGGGTGAAGGCATGCATGTGAGGACATGCATGCAAAGGTATAAGTTTCAAAACCAATTTTAGATAAAGCCTCATGATATATGAGCAGTTTATTGTTGTTTATACTGATGTTGTGGGGAGCAAAAGTACTCTTCACAAGAATGTGACTTGTAGTAATATTGTAGTAGAGAGGAAAGTGTACATAAATAATTGCAAAAAATTTAGATAATACTGATATATCTTTAGCTGTACTAAAAGAAGAAAATCATAAAAAAATACAAAATAAAAAAAACCTAAGTAAAAAAATTTAAAAAGAAAATCATAAGCAAAAAAAATATACAAAAAACAAAAAATCCATGACTAATAAAAAAATATAAAAATTTAAAAAAAAATCAGATGTTAAAAAAATATATATATATATAAGGCAAATATAGAGAAAAACACATTACACTATATATGTCCAATATCATTTTTACTGTACAATATGTAAGCATAATGAAATTAACATTAATATTTTAAAAAAAATTAAAACTTATTCTAGGAAATGAGTTTTACCTTTCTATTATTTTCAATCTGCATGCTGTATGTTAGAATATTTCTCATGTATGTTTTATACCATGTATATTTGTCATGTTAAATAATTTCTTTACTTGAAAATTTTGTGTATGGGATTGATGGGGAAGTATCATTGCAACAACAGCCAGTAATAAGTCCACAGATTCAAAGAGTCCAAATTTGGAAGAGGCTATCAGACTGCGTCATTAATGTACTAATTGTGTAATACAGATCCATCACTGAGTGTTGTCGGGATTTTGTTGTATATGTCCATAACAACAAAAGCCCTGGGGAGCAGTTTAATGGATCTGGGAGATGTTATTTTTTTACCGTATTTGTCGATACCGAATTGTAAATGTTTTCTTATATTTTTGTCAGAATTTATTATAATTTGTCTTATTATATGTTAATTTACTTCTGTTTTTGAGAGTAAAAGCATATTGATTACTATTAGAAAATGTATCGAAGAATAGCAAAGAGACTGATTACAAGTGGAAACTTGTGAATTGTGTAAAATATCTTTGACATTGGCGTCGTCTTCGACTATAGTTAGTCGGCAGCTAACTCTTGGTGTATGTTGACGGAAGAACAATGTGAAGGTCGCCATCATAAATAATTTTGAATTATGTTACTATTATTTTTGTATTAACTAAAAAGAAGTAACTACATTTGAAGAAACTGTATTTGAAACACCAAAATGAGAGAAACACGTTGAACCACGTCTTTTCTGCAGCCGACAATGATGCATTGTAGAATCATACTTAGACAACTGAAGCCAAGACTAATTTCGCCTTGCAAATGTCTAACGGAAAAGGCACTGTCACGAAATATGGCAAATTTAAGTAAATAAAAAATAGTGATCATATTTTCAACTTGTGTCTTAGCCGGGATGCCATATTTCAACCTTACCAATGATTTACGCTACAATTAAAACAAAACTTATTCACAATTCCAATTACAATAGCTACACATTTCATGTACCGGTTTTCGTAAATACAGATCTTTACGTACTTGGTTTAGGTGAAATAATGCCAATGCGTCACAATTATTTCGATGTGAGCAATGAAACTTCACGTAAAACATGACTGCGATAAAATGCGTAATAAAATAAATATACCGAGGTCTAGAAATAAGCATGATTACACATAAAAGGGATGATTAATACAGTTCAATATTAAAAATGTGTATTCAACAAAACCGTAGTCCTACAGAACCGGAGGGGTGTGACAGTAATGGTTTTATTTTATCAGTGAAATTACATACCGGTACTGGATGTTACTAATGCACCTGAAACCATCAAATAAATGATTACAAACTTAATTTACCGGTTTTTCTCCCCCGGAATCCAAAACATCAGACAGTATATATAATAATGGTATGAGACAATGAAGGGAGATTATTTGAGGATGTATTTTCATCAATTTTGAGATGTTATGACTCGTAATAGCCCTGGAGACGTCTTTTACAACAATCGAATAATTTGTAGCAGTACACCGATAAAAATAACTGCTTGCAACTAGCAAGTAATCGCGCAACCAAACTTCGAACACACAAATAACTTCTTAACACGATACGATTACATGACAATGGACACCATACGCATACTCAAAATAACAAACCTAGATGAACACAGCACCGGTTTTTGTACGCCTCCAAACAAACTGCTTTTCAGAGATTGTATTTTAATAAATGAAGACATACCGGAGCAGTGGATTTTAATAATACCGACAACCAAAGACAACAAAGCAACTGAACTACGCACTAGAACAAGCCAGTTTATTTGATTAATTTAAAATGTTTTGTTATTTGCTGACATGAATCCATGGCTTTTTAGATTAAAGTACTGACTTCGAAAGTGGGGGCATTTTATGACAGAATTAAAAATCATTATTGACAAAGCCAATCCAATCCAATAGAGACCGTAGATCTTACACTAATAACTAAACAAGAAATTTCCAGAAACTTACCTCCGCTTATAAAAATGTCCACAGTGTGCGTTAGAAAAATGTGTAGAAGAATGAAACTCAAGGAGAAAATACGAATTGCTTTGGAAGTAAAGGATACTTATTATAAATGTCACTATCTTTATCGTAAGTTTTGCATATGATTTTTACGGCTTAATGCTTTGGTTGCTATTATTGGCTCGTTGTAATACGAGAGTTTCTTATTTAAATTTGAACGAAACCATTAAACAGAAGCACATTTTCGAAGTGTTGTTTGACTGATTTAGTCACTCAGTACAAAACACCTTCCTATACTCTTTACTAGTTTAAAAAAATGGTTCAAAAGGCTCTGAGCACTATGGGACTTAACTTCTGAGGTCATCAGTCCCCTAGAACTACTTAAACCTATTTAACCTAAGGACATCACACACACCCGTGCTCGAGGCAGGATTCGAACCTGCGACAATAGCGGTGGTCTGATCCCTGAAAATGTTACTGCAACTTTTCTGAAGTGTATAATCCTTGACTCATTTGCCAGATTTATGCATTCTGTAATCTCACTAAATAACTCAAGGAAAATAACAGAGACAGTTCTATCCTTCTCCAATCCGTGCATGTATCATGTCTTCAGTGAATTCGGCACCAACAGGACATTACGAATTTGACTTTTTTAAATGTCCAACCACACATGCATATTTCCTTGTCCAGCAGTTCATTCGGTTGGGCAGTCTCCAGTATATGTTTCCTTCTGTGTTTTGTTTGTACAGACATACCGGAGCAATGATCATTCACATAGATTTTAACTTATTTTTTGCCAGTGCACTGTTAGTATCTGCGAAAACAAAAACTGCTGCACAAGCTCTGCAAACAACAAATGTGATCTTACAAAACATCAAACAATGGTTCTTTGACAATAAAATGAAAACGAATGAAGAAATAACACAACAAAATTTTACATGCAGGCTTACAAATGTGGCATACCCCGATAATATGGAGGCTATCAAACTGCTGGGATTCCTGATTGACAGCAAATTAATAATGAATGAACAAACAGTGTATGTGTGCTCCCAGCTCTCCGATGTACTGTCTGCAGAAAGTAAGTTGACACTCAGCGCCGTGGCTTATGGGAATGACTGTAAATGGGAGATGCCTCCACTGTCACTCGCTTCAGCCACCGCGCCGAGTGTCAACTTAGTTTGTGTGTACAGTAATATACCTTCTGAGGAGAACAGTAGGTGTATTAGCTGACCCATACCTTATAACAGTGCATTATGCAATATTTAATAGCCACATCAATCATGGCCTACTGTTATGGGGATATTCTGAAGGCTGCAAGTATGTGGCAGTGCTACATAAAAAAAGCAGTCAGAATCTTTGCATCAAGCTAAAGACTGCAGCACTGCAAGCCTATGTTCACGCAATTCGACCTGGTGGAGGCTCTGTAATGGTGTGGGACGTGTGCAGTTGGAATTAAATGGGACCCCTTATACTTCTAGATACGATTCTGACAGGTGACACATATGTAAACATCATGTCTACCTGCCTCCATTCATGTCCATTGTGCATTCCGACAGACTTGGAAAAATCCAGCAGGTCAATCCAACACCCCACACGTCCAGCACTTCCGCTGGCCTCCATCTCTCCAGACATGAACGTGTTTGGGCATACCTGGGATGCCTTGCAACAAGCTGTTCAGTACAGATTCGACCCCCTTCTACTCTAGCAGATTGATGGGCAGCACTGCAGGATTCATGGTGTCATTCCTTCCATGACTACTTTAGACATTAGTTGAGTCCATGCCACGTCATGCTGCAAAACTTCTGCATACTCGCGGGGGCCCTACCCGATATTAGGCAGGTGTACCAGTTTCTTTGGCTCTTCAGTGTGTGTATCATATATATTTCCTTATATATATGAAAAATGATAAATAACTCTTGCATATTTAATCTTCACACAGTCTGTCCAATCATGACTGGTAAACGACACAGATCCAGAAATTAAAAACATCAAGTTACTGGTATTTCTATAGATACGTTAACTTTGCACACCTTATGTTATGGAAGTAAGAGCTCTGGAAACCAAGGGGCTGTTAGTTCTGTTTTGCATATATATCTACTTGATTAGTTCTCATTAGTTGGAAAATAATATTGTGGCAATATAAAATCTACCACCCCAAGAAACGACAGTGAGAAAATGGATGTCATGTAAAAATAAGCAAACACTGCAGAAAGTGCTAGATTCCCAATTTCTGGAATAGACAGGAAGATTTATGGGTCTCTACGTCAGCCGAACATAACGAATAGAATAGTTTGGTAAATACCATAAATGGATATAAGTCTGCCACAGCAGCCTGTATTCGAGATGACTGTAACTGCAAAATTATCTGAAAGGAAAAAAGATCAAGGTCAATTACAAATACACACTTTCTATCTAATCAAGTGCTTCAGATGAAGGATGTTTCATTTATTTATTTATTATACACCTTTAAAAATGCAACCAACATAATCTTTTGTGTACACAGACGTAGCAATACAATTACATAAATAACACGCACAGACTAAAAAATATTTTACGTAATTACTGTTCGACATTAAATTGTCCATCATACTGCGCATGATGTATTATGTAGAATCACATACATAAGTTTAATGTAATGAAACTATATTACTGTCTGAGATAATTTTTAAAGCCTATTTCGAACTCTTCTATTGTATAAAATGCTTTTTCTCTCAAAGCCACAACTGTGCGACGTCTTTAAACATATTGGTGACACATTGTGTACCTGTAGTGACAACATATTAAACTGTTTTACCCTCATGTATTTGTAACTGTCTAGAGTTTCCTTAAGTCTAGCGACTGTGATGTCTGTCTTCTGTTTTAGGTGTGTATTATATTGACGGGCCACGAGGCTACACCACCGCGGGGTCGAGGCACCTTGTCACAGTTCCTGCAGAACCCGCCCCCCCCCCGCACCTCCCCGCCCGCCCCCCCCCCCCCCCCCCGCCATCAGAGGTTCGGATCCTCCCTCGGGCGTGGATGGGTGTGTTATCCTTAGCGTGAGATAGTTTTAGATTAAGTAGTGTGTAAACCAATGACCTCATGACCTCAGCAGTTTGTCCCAATAGGAACGTACCACAAATTTCCAAAATAACATCAATGGATAGAGTGTTTTAGTTTGTAATAATGCTAGTTTTCTTTTGTATGTATTAGACAACTTAATATGAAGAGGAATGTAGCTGTGGGTATTTTTATTTATTTATATATATATATTTTTTAAATAGGGTTCCCAAGACATTATTTATAGCCCCACAGATGCATCTGAACTCCTTATTTTTGCCAAATGTGATCTTTCTTTGCTCCAGGGAAATTCCTCAATAACACAATGGCATGTCAATTGTGCTTGGAAAAAGGTATAGTATGCATTTAGCAATAGCTTATCATTAACACATGACCTTAGTTTACCTAACAAATATGTAGCACATACTAAGTTAGTAGAGATATATTTGGTATAATTCTTCCATGTTAATTTCGTGTGAAGACAGAAGTCAAGAAGTTTAGCTGAAGCAGTTATTGCCATCCTCTTTAATTGATAAGGTAAAGAGAATATTTACAGTTTGTCAGTATTAATACAAAATTCAGTGAGATGGAACCACTTACTGGCTGCTCTGAAATGATCCCTACTTTACTGCTTTAATGCTCCTCAATTTTTACCAGCTGGAACAAAAGTGGTACCATCATAACATAAATTTTCACATACTAATCACTGGTTATGACATAACGTATTGTGAGTCACTAAAATTAGGAAGTATTATGTTATGTGGCTGGCATTTGGCTGAAATCAGAAATTAGTGGCTAGTGTTTGGTTGAAATCAGAAATCGGTCATGTGACATTCCTCACTCACTAATTTTGAGACACAGTATTGTATCCATCATATTTCGTTGTTTCCATGTTATAACTTTGATTTTTTGACAGTATGCAATTTGTAGGCAATGTCAAATAGAAGATTTATCACAAACACATCACTCTATATACAATTTGTTATAATTAAATATCTCTTAGACACATCAGTCCTTAAGAGATTTCAAGATGAAATGCATTCACTGTGGTTAGAGACGTAGTGTTACAGAACTGAAAGAAGTAGGATAATATCCTAGAACACACTAATACCTTTTCTCTCCAGCTTTGCTTTTGTAACACATTCTGGGTCTTCTTATTTATGTAATAGAAGCATGTCCCACAATATTCGATGTTATTTACATGAAATGAGTTTCTTCTCTTTCATGGCTTCAAGCTTAAAAAATGAACGATGAAACTGCTGCTAGTGAAACAAGCAGTAAAGACATTTACATCATATGAAATTTACATTTTTTCTTATCACAAATAATTGACTTTTTTTTAATATGTCATGATTCCTGAGGGTGTGGTTAGGTGGGAACCTACAAGTAAAGCTTAAGTTACTGCGAGTGAAACGAGCAGCAATCATATGTATAGTCTTGCTTGTTACCAATGCTTTGTGATTTCTTTGAAATAAGCCACGATTTTTGAGAGTGTGGTTATACACAAACCTAAGAGCACAGCTTAAATTGGTGCAAATGAAATGAGCAGCAATCATATTTGTAGTTTTGCTTGTCATAAATGCTGCGTGGGATTAGCTGAGCGGTCTAAGGCACTGCAGTCAAGGACTGTGCGGCTGATCCTGGCGGAGGTTCGAGTCCTCCCTCGGGCATGGGTGTGTGTGTGTTTGTCCTTAGGATAATTTAAGTTAAGTAGTGTGTAAGCTTAGGGACTGATGACCTTAGCAGTTAAGTCCCATAAGATTTCACACATATTTGAACATTTTGTCATAAATATTTAGTTATGATCGAATCTTTAGCAGCGCTTTCATAAATGTGGTAGTCAAGACAAAGAGCACATTACACTGGGAGAAAGACATCATGTCACAGTCTGATTTCATGCAAATGCCAGTCACACACTGTGGTACTTCCTGATTTCAGTCACTCATAGCATAAGAAACAGTCCCTAATACAACATAAAAATGCTATCAGTTATTGTGTCTTTTCATATAAATCTTTTCACTTATATCTACTTTATCAGCTTTCACTTTGTAATTTAAGTTTTCTTATTTAGAAACTATCATCAGCATTACTAACACTTAGTGGATATCAGAACCACCCACAGTAACATTATGTGTGTGGAGGATGGCTTCTATGGACTAATCCCACTAACTCTGATACGAAAGTGTGTTTCACTTTGCTTTTTGGTACTTTCGTTAAATATAGTTTTGAAGCATATGAGATAGATTGATCAAACTGTGAGGTCAAAATGCCGTGATGGAAGTGATCTGATTAATCTAAAAGAAGATGTTTTAGTCATTATTAATTAACTAAAGCAGAAATAAGGATGTAGCAGCAAATTTCGAGATAACTCAACCTTACAAAATCCGACGCCTAATACGTAATGTGCTAATCAGATACAGTCTTTTAATATACCAATTAAATTATGTACAATTTTGATTTTGTAGTAATTATTGTTTTTGTAACTTTTAGCCCTTCTGTCCCCACACCAAACCAGTTTAGTCAATATATTACAAACACGATTTGCCTCGAAACAACAGAGACAGAGTGTAAGGATACCTGAACATCATTTTGGTTGTCTTTGAAATTGTTTAAACGATAATTCGATTGAAAAGTCATTGTGTAATTCTAACCTGACGCCATAAGAACGACATTACACATCACCATTGTAAAATTAGCTGTTATAGGCAGTTATCTACTAACCAACTAATAAGGGACACATTTGTTTGGTTTGACAGCTTCAGATGACAGTGTGTATTTTCTATTTTGAGCTATGATATGGTGCAAACATTGATGGCAGCCATATTTAAATGCAGCAAACGTGGATGTTTGCAGAAATTTATTCAGGAGTGGTCAAGGTTTTAAAATTTTTGTATTTGATATGGTCCTCAGCAGACAATTATACCCTAAGAATAAATTGTAACATGGTATTATCAGTTTTATTGTATCTCAAAGCATTGGTAGTTGACTCAGTATATTTTGAAGAACACACTACTTTCATAACCCAAAAGGCAAGCATATTTCATAAATAAATGCAAAGTAAATCTTTTTGTACTAGTAATAATGAATATGGATACATTCTTTTCAATTAAACGATCAAAAATGACATCTGCATATGATTCAACAAATCGGGAAATTATGGCAGACAATATTCACTAAAGATATTTTCATTCATATAGTTATAATGTTTTGATTGTCACTGAATACTGCAATAGAACGAAAAAGTCAGACAGGCTACATAAACCTTGTTGACTATCACAAAACTAACAATAAAAAGTGACTGATTAAAATAGTAACTTTGAAGTCATCTGGCTTACAAAATGTAAAGTCTGATCATGTGAATGGATTTATTAGATTATTTTCACACCATCCAGTGTTTAGGGCTGACCTGCATAATTAAAGTAAAATGAAGCTTCTTTTTTGGTTTGTTTGGATAATGTGCAACCCACAGTCAGCATTCTAAGCTCCCAAATCGAAGAGCATGAAACACAACTTTAAACGTAATTTTAAATCTTCGTTAAATTTTTTCTCCCTTACATGGTTAGTGTCGAATATTTAACACCTTACCTCATTCTCGTATTTATCAGACGTTTGAAGGTGTTTCATACATATGAGTTTGAATCTTTAAAGAATTGGGTGATGGGTTTACTGATGAGGCACGTAAAAGTTTTAGTTGATTTTTGCTGTTTTGACAGCAAAGTAACTGAGGATGGCGGGAGCAGAGAGGATATAAAATGCAGACTGGTTGTAGCTAGAAACACATTTCTCAAGAAGCAGAATTTGTTAACATCTAATACAAATTTCAGTGTCAGGATGTGTTCTCTGAAGCTATTTGTGTGGAGTGTAGCCTTCTACAGAAATGAAATGTGGATTACAAGCAGTTCAAATAAGAAGAGAATAGAAGTTTTCCAAATGTGGTACTACAGAATAATGCTGAACATTAGATAGGTAGATCGAGTATCTAATGAGGTGGTACTGAATCTAATTGGGGAGAAAAGAAATTTATAGAAGAATTTGACTAGAAGAAGGGACCATATGGTACTACATGTCCTAAGGCATGAAGGTAGCGGTAGTTTGATAGTAGAGGGAAGTGTGCTGAGTAAAAATTGTAGAGGGAGGCCAAGCGATGAATACAGTTAAGCAGATTCAAATAGAGGTTGCTGTATTTAGCCAACATGAGGAGGCTTGCACAGGATACAGTAAAGTGGAGAGCTGCACAAACCAGTCTTTCATTCAAGACCACATCAACAACTACATCACGTTTTATTGGTAGCATTATTATTATTATATTTTCCTTATTACTATGCTTGAGACGCTGGAAACAAAGGGAATGGATACCGCTACTAGCTTCACAGTTGTGTTAGGCTTTAACCATAAAGATTGCACTGTCTGAGAGGCTAATTTTGCATTTTTGAATTGATGTGTTAATCCGAGAATGTTATTAAAATTGTGTTTAGAGAAATACAATATCACTCTTTCCAACAATCTGTGTGCTGAGATGATGTGGATGCGACCACACCCTGCTCTGTACTGCTATGAGAGTATCACGCCACTTCAAGGCAGCCAATCCCGTGTCAGCACGTCGCCACGTGACCGACGGAATGACGGCAGCCTACGGGACTTTGTCCTTCCTGTTTCTTTTGCGCAATACTCTTGCCATACGACTGGGCAAGCTGACACATTGGTTAGCTCACTGTACTCGCATTTGGGAGGACGACGGTTTAAACCCACGTTCGGCCTTCCTGATTGAAGTTTCTGTGATCTCCCTAAATCGCTTCAGGCAAATGCCGGGGTGACAGCTTTGAAAGGGCACGGCTGACTACCTTCCCCGTCCTTCCCTAATCCGATGCGACCACCGATGATCTCGCTATTTGGTCCCCTCACCCCAAATCAACTCAAACCCTCTTACCAAATGAGGCAACATAAAAGAAATCTATTGCTTCTATTAGTGAAAACACGATTTCTCGAAAGTTTTTTAAAAAAATGTTAATCATGACAAACAACAACCATCCTGTGGTTTTCCACACTCATGCAGCATATTTGTTTGCAGAACCATTATAGCCGTGGTTACGGCATGAGTGAAGAAACACAAAGTATGAAGAAAAAATTACGACTAATCGTGGTAATTTAGAAATCTGATAATTTCCGGTATGAAAAACTGTCATCATACCCACTCCAGTGTGTGAGTTTCGTCTGAGGCGAAACGACGGGAAACTCAAAGCGGACACAAGTCAGTGTAGTGCGATTTAGGTTTAACAGTAAGTTGTAAAACGAAGGGCAGCAGCGATCGAGTATTCGCTGCTGCATGGTGGTCTTACGTAGCAGTGGTGTGCGAGACGAAAGTGGAGGAGGCTGGCAAAGAAGGCGTGGCCAATATCTTACTCACAATCTCTCGACGTCAGCTTTTATCGACTGATCGAGAAAAAGAAGTAGTCCATCTTTAGGCAAAGCCTTTACAAACTATTTCATTATGCCTAACTTTATATGTAGAGGTGGCAGGAGGACGTTATTTGGATCTACTAGGTTTTGTGTAGAATGTTCTTCTCACCAGGTTTTAAAGACTTCCTCACAGACGAGTTCTTTCTGTACCAGTGTTCATCCCTAGCCCTACTGTCCCATTCACACAAGAAACATGGAAATTTGGTAAAGCCACCTTGCTGACCAAGGAGCATGCATGTTACTTTTAGATCGCCACATTTCATCCAACCATGAGCAGAATAGCCTATTTCATTTAACATTATTTCTAGATTTTCATAGCTTTTTTTCATGTGTACAGAATGTCCAACAGGTATAGATGCATACATGTTACAATTGTCTAATAAAACAGCCTTAAAACTAGTTTTGGATGAATCAATAAACATCCTCCAGTCTTCCTTGTTGTATTCAGTACCAAACTCATTCATCAGACCTGGAATGTCTGAGCAGTGCACTAAATCACCTTCTTGTTGAAAAAAGTTGGAAAATTGCTGCTCACTCTTTCTATGCATGTATATGCTGGTTTCAACTGCCAATAAGTTCTTTTCTTTTAATCTAAAGCCAAGCAATTCAACTTTTTCTCTCATTAAGCCCAGATCCCTAACCAAATCGTTAAGCTCGGTCTCAGTAAACAATTTGGGCTCTAGACTTTCTGTATTACATTGGAATTCATCATCGTCTGGTTCATCTAAATCACATTGTGCATCAGAAAATACTTCTGTTAGAACAGAATTTAAATCATCTGGTGGGTCAGGAAACAGCAAATCTACACCATGCCTTACTGGTCGGATGGCAGATGAAAGGTTAGAGTAGCTTATTACCTTTTTTGTTTTCCACATAATGACCAGTAATATCAACACTGCAAAAGTAACAATCATCGGAATGATTTCTTGGCTTCCTCCATATCATGGGAACAGCAAATCTAAAGGCTTTTCTCTCCTTTTTCAACCATTTTCTCAGGTCTCCAACACACACACAATATACCTTGTGTGGCGCCTAAAATTTATCTTGATGACCAAGTTTAGATCCAAAGTATGATAAATAAACCTTTTTCAAAAAGTCAACAATGTTTCTTTGGTGTTTTTAATCACAAATTCAACACAAATATAACAAAAACTGTCAGCAGAGTTTTTACAACCACGATTAAACACTGTATTGAGCACATGTACAGGAAACGAGAAAGTGAAGTTAGATTGACAGTATACGAACCACCATCTGTTAACACAAAAATAGAATTGACCTTTTGTGCCAGCAAATGTTTCTCATCTACATTTATTACACCTCATTTTAAATTATTTTAACTATACAAAAGCTGTTAAATTCTTTAAAAAATCACTTACTTTAATAAATTTAACTGTAAAGTGTGAAGAAATGGTGGGTGATACAGTTTTTGAAGTATCATATTTAGATTTCCCACCCTAACAATAAAAAGAATAAGGTATTTTCACCAAAAAGTTTTCCATTGTTGGTCTGTGTAATTATTTGTTAATATGGATTTCTCTTCACTGTAACTTTTCTGGTGCTGTAAGCTGTATATTTTTCTCAAATTAGTAACTTTCTGCTAATTAGGAAATAGCATTTCTTTGGAAGTACAATTGTACTGACCATTCATATATGATGCAAAAAAACTTCATAAAGGTTTGTTTTCAAATATGAGCTGTAACGTTACATGCATTCTGCTTAACCTTAATGAAAGTTATCTTAATCCATTTTGACGTATAAAAAATGTTTGTTTTGTTTTTTTCTCTGCATGCAATAATTCATATTGTCACAGAGTATGCAGTTTCATGGCAAGTCACATCTCCGATGGAATAAACAGCCGAACCAGCAAGTACCACAAAAGTATAGTAAAGCAGCTGCCGTCATTCCACCTTGCAGACATGTGGCGCCCATCCTTACCCATGTACATGCACAGACAGTCATAAACTTCCAAACAACATGCTATTCTAGAACAACAAACTTATAAAAGACCGGTATGCTCACTATGATACTCATCATTTGTCGGCCTGGTAGACATTGTGCAACACATTGCCTTACCCAAGTGGTATGTTATACTGTATGCCACCTTTTTGTGTATGTAAATGATGTCATCACAACCACAGGACGTAGAGAAATAAATAATACTGCTAGTTCAGATTGTACATTTGTCTTCAGAAACGAAAATTGTTAAAACTTTGTAAAATAAAAACCCTTTACTTATGGTATTTGAACTAAGTAATATTTCATATAATTCCATTTCAAAACATCTTTACTCATGACATAGCCCTAACGTTACTTAATGATTACTTGTGGATTACTTACAAAGACTCAGTAAAAATTTATCATTTCAATGTATCTGATCTCAAATACTTTGCTTGAGGTCGGATAAACACTGGTGCAAAGTAACCATTCTTCAATAGGAATTTGAATTCTTGAAGTAAGTTATAGTCTTAAAATGTTATGACCATATATTATTTTTTCATTGTCTCTATTTCTCTATGTATGTGGACCAGCCACAATGGTGGCTGGTAAACCAGCTGTACCTCTGTTTTAATTATCAATGGTCTATTCAGACACAGGGAGTATTCGTAGCCTAGTCATGCTGACTGGACATGGAGTAATTATTAATTCCTATTATGAATTGATCATAGTTCTATCTTCATCTGGATTACCAACTAAACTTGTGAGGAAACATAGGCTTAGGAGCCTCATTTCTTATTTCCTCTACACATCCTTCAAGTAGGATAAGGTAAGCAGGCAGTTAACCTACTTATTCTAAGTTAAGCTAACATTCCCTAAAAATGTGTATAAACTAAATCATGTGATTTAACCATCGAAAATAAGTAAAAATTCCCCTCGTAAAAAGCTCCTAGCAAACAAAGGTACTGCTAACCATGAGAAAAGTACAAAAAATTCTAAGGAATAGTTGTGAAACATGCAAACATCCCAAGTCGTTGGATGTATCCATTCAGTTCTGACAGCAAATTATAGTTTTCCATAGACACTTCGAGCTTTTCGGAGTTTATATATTAATCTGTCAATTTCAAACAATCAAATGTAATAAATGTTGAGAACAACTAGTGTAGTGAACTCGTTAACTTCCTACTTTCTGTGTTAAGAGCAGCACACAAAGTTAAGACAATTCTGTCCTAGTTATCCATTTCTGAAATGAGTATAAGAATTAGACCACAAAACTCAGGTTCGTTCCTGTATTTTGCAACTTTATAGTAATCCTCAAAGCTAATAGTATCCTACTTCTGCAGAAACCCATAAATACTCCTCCTCCTACAGAAAAATCCTTCATAAAGACCATTCAAATTTTATAGCTATATTGGCCCTATATATATGCCTCCATTTTTCCTCCATTTAAACTTAAGTAATACTCCCTTTATCCCACCTGCACTATTCATAATATAATTCATGTATATATGCGTATCATAGCCTGTTCATTATTACATCACTCCCACTAAACTGCTACTTTCTCGTCTTCCCTCTTATAACTTTAGTTACCTTAATTCTATTGTATTTTGAACCCATACCTTATTACTGAGCTTCCTCTTAAATATACTACTGTCTCTTAAATATACTACTCTTTGTTCAACTCAGCATGAGCAAGAAACATTATTTTGAGTAAAGTCGTCTAGACCGATATTTAAATTTTCTTCATTTATTACACCACTTCAGCTCCTGCCACTATCAGAGATCGAAAAGCTTAGAACTTACAGAACAAGGTTGTCCTTGACAAAATATATGTTGTTCCTTTTACAGAGTAGCCTTTTTGGACTTAGAATGTAATCTGGATATTCTTGCCATTTATTACCATCTCTCTATGTGGTGATGGCTATGCATGTAAGAGAGAATCTATTCAGTTCTGATGTCTCTTCTGATCTCTTGTTCTTTTTAAATGTGGGCTGTGGTAAATTATGGTGACTTCTGTGAGTAATGAGTAATTCCTTAATAGTAAATGCTATCTTCTCATGCATACTTATCTAGATATTACTCATAAAATATTTATTCTCATCTATTATGTAGTGAAGTTCATAGTCAGTGCGAAATAGTGACTTGTCTTATTTCCATGCTTTTGCTTTAGCTTGCTTAATATTGCTAAAGTCTTCTTTTGTACTTTCATCACAGTTCCAGATAGTTTTCTATTTCAATAAGTTCGATAAATGAGCATCTTTCATAGCCTAGCCTCTTACAAAGCTCCTATAGAATCCAGCCAAATCTAAGTGATCATAGATGCTTAATATTTCTAGTCTCTGGACAGTCTTTTATAACTTGCATTCTTTCTGGACATAGTTGTATTCCCATTATTCTCACACTGTGTCCCAAAAAGTCAACTCTTGTCACCAAAAGTATGTTTTAGAAACTTTTATTAGTAACCCTTTTTCTTCCAGTCACCTCAAAATATATATCAATAATTGTCAACAGTCTTCCCAAGTCTTGTAGACTATTAATAAATCATTGACATACATTATTAATTCTTGCACTAATTCCCTCCCTAATAAATATTGAGCAGGAATGAAAACTGACACAGGAATGTCCAATTCGGTAATGGAGTAATTCAATCATGCTTGCCAAGACTTCAACTAATGAAAGCTGTTGTTCTGTGATCACCTTCTCCTGGATTCCATTCTCCTTGGTACAGCTCACAACCCAAGGCGAATTGTAATACTTCCATGGCATTTACTTTAAACTGAAAAGATTTTCTTTCAAATAAGAAGGCTGTGTATGGCCTTGAGTGGTCATGTAATGCTACCTGCCAGTATCCTTCCATGAAATCTATGGAAATATGAAATTCTGCTTCATCAAAGTTAGATAACATCACTTCTGTACTCAGGGTTCTAACCCTTTCTGTCTCTTTGTGTTTATGGAGTGATCATGAATCTAAAACTAAATGAACACCTACCACAAGTCTCTTAAGTACCCACAACAGACCCTAAAAATACATTGAGTTATGTTGCTGTCTATCTCCTTTCATATTTCATCTCTCACTGCAATTCGAAGGTTTATTGGTAGTGGATACGACTTGCAAAAGGAAAAAAACTGTGTCATCTTTTACTTTAAACTTACAGAAGTATTCCTTCATTAGTCCCAAGTTATCTGTGACCACATCTTTATGTTTTAACAGAATACCTTCTAATTAAGATTTCTGTTCTTCTGGCACTACAGGTGATTCTCTTTCTATCAATTTAATGCCAACTCCTCTTGTTTTAATACTTCCCTTCTTTTTCTTGTTTATTTTCATCTGTTGCAATAATATCAGTAAACACAACTAAATGAATATGCTCCTCTGATGATGGGCCTTGCTTAGATTTCAATGGATTACTTTGGAAAGCTATGCTAGCTACCTTTTTACCTATTTTCCACACAAATATTTTCTGGTTGAAATCCAATCGATAATAATTATCAAGTAACCAATCTTATCCTAACAGGATCTATGGCACTAGCAACAATGTTTGATGGAAGTTCCACTTTTTAATCGTAACTGGTAGTCATGTTTCTTTTTTAATTTGCTTCCCTTTATTACAGGTGGTTCCGGTAACACACACTCCCATTACTGGTACTAGGAGGCAACAATATTCCTCATTAGCGCTAGCCATGGTGTAAGATTAATGATATTTTATGCACAGAATATAGGTGAACATCAACTTTATTTCCAAAAATGTCACTCACTACTATTGGTTTACAATGTTCTCCCTTAGCTGTTACTTTTCCTTCTTTAAACAACTACTCAAGAATAGGTCTCAGCCATGTGAGGATTACTGTCTTCTCTGAATGAGGGCCTACTATTCTATTATTAGTTTGGCATGGATCTTAGTGTCAAATCTTTTTCCTGAACTTTAGGGTGAATTTTACAGCAATTCATCCACAAGGCTTTAATGTAGCAAAAATTATGTTTATATCTTTTTTAGTAATAGGTCAAATTTCGGACAACTTTTTCCATAATGAATCATATTTCGACCAAATTTTTTTCCAGAAATCCAAATGTTTGTCGTATTTTTAAGTACACAAGAATATAAACACGAAAATTTTACTCACATGACAATGTTTGAGGTAATGTTGTCACAATTAAACACAATTACTACAAAGATTTATTTATCGGGTTTATAGTAGACAAGCAGTGTAACACATTATGTAGTCCGTTCACTGATATAAAGATTGTTGCACAGAGTCTACAAAACATTCTCGAAGCCAACAAGGGTGGCTTCTGGCACAATAAACATAGCACAAGTAGTCGCCCCATTCAGTTTGAATACAAACTTAGTCCTATTCGACGAAACCAGGGGAGAAATTCTTCAGCAATGACAAGGAAATATTATTTTATAAACTATATGAAGTTAAGGTTAATGGGGGAAATGGCTTTAACGTGTAAAAACACTGCAACACCTCCAAACACAGTAGCTGCATGAAGATAAGTGCTGAGAAGGACAGCAGACGAACGCTGTTATTTGAGTAGACATGTCCATCTTCAGAGGTGCAAGAACTTGTTTAAGATGGTGGTGTCTTGCAATGTCCTATTGGAGAAGCTGAAGAATCCCCGCTTCAGACAGTTCTTGAAGTACAAAATAAATCCAGTTCCAGATGAAGCTACGCTGAGAAACGACTATTTATCTGTGTGCTACGAGGAAGTGCTCGACAAAATACGAACTAAAGTTGTTGACCAAGAGATTAGGGCGTCTATCGGAAATCACCAATTTGGATAGGGGTTAAATTGTAAATACTTTTGTTGGTGTCCTTAAAGTTGACGGACCTGGAGAAATGTTTCTCCTAAGGGTGTGAAGCTCTCAGCAGAATAAACAGCTCGACAACTGCCTTTGCGTTTGACAACTCAATGAAGCTACTGTCACTGTTGGTGTGAATAGAGACCAATAAATGGTGCTTCATACATGGCTGTAGCAGCCTACAGACTTCAGAGTCTCTATCCCAGTGTGGCACACATCACTTGCCTTGCACACGCATTGTACAGAGCTGTAGAAGAGGTGAAATTAAATTGCACTGATGTGAGCCAACCGATCTCCTCTAGCAAGAAAATCTATGTGAAAGCTCCACTAAGAGTACAAAAATTAAAGAACAGGGAGCTTCCCTCCATTTCCCCCTCAGCTTGTACTTACACAATGAGGTTCTTGGGTTAATGTTGTTAAGTATTACTGTACCTATTACACCAAAACAAGACGATCTTTTCTGAGCCTGATAGTGATTAATAAAGTGCTATCAGAACTGCCAAAGAGTTCTTTACAGATACGTTGTCTCTAAACTTGACATACATCAACGCGCTGTGTCATCCGAACAAGACACAGGTGCAAAGATGCGAGCTGGTGCCAGTGCCATAGAGACTCTCCACTTGCGCGAGTTCCACCTGTGCCACTGTCGGCGCTGAGCATGGAGGTAAGAATAGAGGGAGACGCCGTGATGTCACAGCTGTGAAGTTATGTGAAGCCGAGGGTAGCCATCTCAATCCGACCAAAACATTGCTGCTGTAAACTTGTGTGCATAGGCTTGTCGCTCACTTTTGGAAGGATTTTGCGCTATTATGGTGACTTGTGTGGTGTTCGGATGTACGAATCTTTCTGATTGTGATGCGAAATCGAAGGGAATAACATTTCATGTGTAAGTTGTCTCGTTAAGTGTGATTTTACAACTTCATTGTGAATGAACGTGTGCTACATTGGTACTTGTACTATAGCGTGTTTTTCTCCTGTAGATTTCCTAAAAATGAAAGTCGGAAAGCTCTGTGGGAGAATGCCGTGAGGAGGAAGAATTGGTGTGCGTCGAAATGGAGCACTATATGTTCTCAGCATTTCCGAGAAGAGGACATAGACCAAACTTCCGTTTCAACAGTAAGGCTCCGAGAAAATGCTGTACCATCAGTTTTCCCTACACACCCAAAACATTTGCAAAAGGTATGTTAATTCAAAGAATTAAATTCTTAGTTTTCAAGTTCACATTTCAGTATAATACGTACGTATCGTCGATAATCAAAGTGTTGAGTAACTCACTTTGTCTTCATGATGTACCAAATTAAAAGCTAACACTACATTAACTGTCCTAAACAGGACACTGTGTAGATTTGCCATTCTATGTACCTCATTTCAGTAAATATTGGTGGTAATGAAGAGTGTTTCCCAGTAGTGTAACGTAACTGAAATGTCCCAGCATGTATTACAAACAAGATGTATTTATGGGTCTTTGGAGGGAGGGTATAGCTAACTTAGTTTTCAGTTTCTATTATTTAGTTTGTGATACACGTTTATTACTGAATTAACAACATTGTATCGTTTACATTGAAGGCTAGCTGTTCGTAATATTACATTAAAAACTATTTTTAATCAGAAGAAATGCGGAATTTCGCCTTTACGAGATTTTATTTTAAACAAAAACTTTGAAACAACCAATCTGATGATGTTACATGCGTATATGGTGCAATTAGCGACTGTAATACACGCAGCGCTATAGCACACTGACAATGTTTTGGTCAGAGTGTCATGGCAGTGAGCCACGCCCCCATGGCTTCAAAACGTAGTACGGCTGGGATACGTAGCGCCATCTCCCCTTATTCTTACCTCCATGGCGCTGAGGGTAAAGATATCGTCCTCGCCTCAGCCAATTGCTGACCGATTACCGTCCGCCAATGACCAGACGACAACGGAAAGAAGCCCGCTCGGACGATAGAAGAGCAGCTCTCGCCCACTTGTTTATAGATCATCGTCCAGGGCTGACTTGGACAGGGAACGTCATTTAGTGAACTCTTAAAAGTGAACAGACAGTTCTTGTAAAAATTTCATTTGCTATGTACTGTGAAGTTTACCTTCAATCATTTGCACTTAGCCATTGAGGGCCTCTTTTGTCTTATATTACATGCAGTATTGCAGACTTAATCATTCAACAAGTCACAAAGACAAGTAAACCTTTTTAACTCATTTGTGTGACTTTGTTGCTAATTTGTTGGAGTGTTGTTGAACCTTCATTCACCTATCCTGTCACCTGACCCTGGGGCACAGTTGTGTAGTAGTGGCAGGGACAAATTGTCTTAGCGGTGTACTGCACCAGAAGCCATTCCACAAACTCTCAAACTCGGCCTGCCGTAACACGGTGGCAACTCGGCCTCCACAACAGTATCGACGAGCCCTTTACAAAACTGGTGATGTGAGTTTGCAAAACAACGCCAACTTTCCAGTGGTATCAAAAGGCATCACATGACTGTAAGCTGATGGTACTCAACTGTGTGATGCCCTGTCTATTGTGCAACACAAGCAAAGTGAGTTGCATTGAGCTCGTGTTCATCTGATCAATAAAGTGAACAACAAACTGCAAGGTGTTCTCCAGTCAATCAGCATATTAGTACTTACATTACTGTTCACACAACAATTTGACACTCGGCACGGTGGCTGATGGGAGCGACAGCTGCTGGAGATACCTTCACATCAGCCACCACACTAAGTGTCAACCTAGTTCCTGATGATGTTGTTTACATTACTAGAATGAATTGTCTATGCCTCGTTACTTCCTTGATTATTTCTCCTATTACTATTCCACATCCTTACTTCACAATACTTCGTATTACTTTTTCATTAAAATGTGTGTGGATACCTTTCTCTTCCGTGAAATCTTCTCGGGTGATCAGCCGAGTAAAGGCGTTGTCTTCTCGCAACGTTTCGAAGGGTTTCGTACCCATCATCTTCGCTTGAAGATGATGGGTACGAAACCCTTCGAAACGTTGCGAGAAGACGACGCCTTTACTCGGCTGATCACCCGAGAAGATTTCACGAATGGAATACGCCGAGAAAGTCTCAAATCACATTTACCTTTCTCTTCATTATTGTCTGGTTGGCAGTTGTCACCTTGTGCGTAGTCTCCTCATTCTTTGTTCAGGATATCAATACCTTTGATAAATGTCAATAAACAGTTTGCCGTCATCTGCTAAAATATTATATATCTTTCTTGACATAGTAAGGTATCCTCTGCACCAACACTTTAGTTACAGGCTGTCCTCTATAGGATTGTCCACGTATTTTGAGCTTTTTAGCTACCACTCAATATACAGGGTGTCCCAAAATAATGTATACGCTCTTTGAAACAGAGAATATCGTTAATTACAGGAGACAGAAGTACAATTTTTATGGGTAATAATTAAGAAGGCGGTGAAAAACATAACAATGATTTCTTCTGTTTCAGGATTGTCAGCGAACATGGCGTTATCGTTTGAACAAAGGAAATGGATGCTATAGTGTTACTGGAAAACAGAGAATGTGAGTGTCGTATGCTGACATGTTGTTGTTGTTGTTGTGGTCTTCAGTCCTGAGACTGGTTTGATGCAGCTCTCCATGCTACTCTATCCTGTGCAAGCTTCTTCATCTCCCAGTACCTACTGCAACCTACATCCTTCTGAATCTGCTTAACGTATTCATCTCTTCGTCTCCCTCTACGATTTTTACCCTCCACGCTGCCCTCCAATGCTAAATTTGTGATCCCTTCATGCCTCAAAACATGTCCTACCAACCGATCCCTTCTTCTAGTCAAGTTGTGCCACAAACTTCTCTTCTCCCCAATCTTATTCAATACCTCCTCATTAGTTACGTGATCTACCCACCTTATCTTTAGCATTCTTCTGTAGCACCACATTTCGAAAGCTTCTATTCTCTTCTTGTCCAAACTAGTTATTGTCCATGTTTCACTTCCATACATGGCTATACTCCATACAAATACTTTCAGAAATGACTTCCTGACACTTAAATCTATACTCGACGTTAACAAATTTCTCTTCTTCAGAAACGATTTCCTTGCCATTGCCAGTCTACATTTTATATCCTCTCTACTTTGACCATCATCAGTTATTTTACTCCCCAAATAGCAAAACTCCTTTACTACTTTAAGTGTCTTATTTCCTAATCTAATTCCCTCAGCATCACCCGATTTAATTTGACTACATTCCATTATCCTCGTTTTGCTTTTGTTGATGTTCATCTTATATCCTCCTTTCAAGACACTGTCCATTCCGTTCAACTGCTCTTCCAAGTCCTTTGCTGTCTCTGACAGAATTACAATGTCATCGGCGAACCTCAAAGTTTTTACTTCTTCTCCATGAATTTTAATACCTTCCCCGAATTTTTCTTTTGTTTCCTTTACTGCTTGCTCAATATACAGATTGAATAACATTGGGGAGAGGCTACAACCCTGTCTCACTCCTTTCCCAACCACTGCTTCCCTTTCATGCCCCTCGACTCTTATAACTACCATCTGGTTTCTGTACAAATTGTAAATAGCCCTTCGCTCCCTGTATTTGACCCCTGCCACCTTCAGAATTTGAAAGAGAGTGTTCCCGTTAACATTGTCAAAAGCCTTCTCTAAGTCTACAAATGCTAGAAATGTAGGTTTTCCTTTTCTTAATCTTTCTTCTAAGATAAGTCGTAAGGTTAGTATTGCCTCGCGTGTTCCAACGTTTCTACGGAATCCAAACTGATCATTCCCCGAGATCTGCTTCTACCAGTTTTTCCATTCGTCTGTAAAGAATTCGCATTAGTATTTTGCAGCTGTGACTTATTAAACTGATAGTTCAGTAATTTTCACATCTGTCAACACCTGCTTTCTTTGGGATTGGAATTATTATATTCTTCTTGAAGTCTGAGGGTATTTTGCCTGTCTCATACATCTTGCTCACCAGATGGTAGAGTTTTGTCAGGACTGGCTCTCCCAAGGTTGTCAGTAGTTCTAATGGAATGTTGTCTACACCGGGGTCCTTGTTTCGACTCAGGTCTTTCAGTGCTCTGTCAAACTCTTCACGCAAAATCATATCTCCCATTTCATCATCATGTACATCCTCTTCCATTTCCATAGTATTGTCCTCAAGTACATCGCCCTTGTATAAACCCTCTATATACTCCTTCCACTTTTCTGCCTTCCCTTCTTTACTTAGAACTGGGTTGACAACTGAGCTCTTGATATTCATACAAGTGGTTCTCTTCTCTCCAAAGGTCTCTTGAATTTTCCTGTAGGCAGTATCCATCTTACCCCTAGTGAGACAAGCCTCTACATCCTTACATTTGTCCTCTAGCCATCCCTGCTTAGCCATTTTGCACTTCCTGTCGATCTCATTTTTGAGACGTTTGTATTCCTTTTTGCCTGCTTGATTTACTGCATTTTTATATTTTCTCCTTTCATCAATTAAATTCAATATTTCTTCTGTTACCCAAGGATTTCTATTAGCCCTCGTCTTTTTACCTGCTTGATCGTCTGCTGCCTTCACTACTTCATCCCTCAGAGCTACCCATTCTTCTTCTACTGTATTTCTTTCCCCCATTCCTGTCAATTGTTCCCTTATGCTGTGAAACTCTGTACAACCTCTGGTTCTTTCAGTTTATCCAGGTCCCATCTCCTTAAATTCCCACCTTTTTGCAGTTTCTTCAGTTTCAATCTGCAGTTCATAACCAATAGATTGTGGTCAGAATCCACATCTGCCCCTGGAAATGTCTTACAATTTAAAACCAGGTTCCTAAATCTCTGTCTTACCATTATATAATCTATCTGATACCTTTTAGTATCTCCGCGATTCTTCCAGGTATGCAACCTTCTTATATGGTTCTTGAACCAAGTGTTGGCTATGATTAAGTCATGCTCTGTGCAAAATTCTACAAGGCGGCTTCCTCTTTCATTTCTTCCCCCCAATCCATATTCACCTACTATGTTTCCTTCTCTCCCTTTTCCTACTGACGAGTTCCAGTCACCCATGACTATTAAATTTTCGTTTCCCTTCACTACCTGAATAATTTCTTTTATCTCGTCATACGTTTCATCTATTTCTTCATCATCTGCAGAGCTAGTTGGCGTATAAACTTGTACTACTGTAGTAGGCATGGGCTTTGTGTCTATCTTGGCGACAATAATGCGTTCACTATGCTGTTTGTAGTAGCTAATCCGCATTCCTATTTTTTTATTCATTATTAAACCTACTCCTGCATTACCCCTATTTGATTTTGCATTTATGACCCTGTAATCACCTGACCAAAAGTCTTGTTCCTCCTGCCACCGAACTTCACTAATTCCCACTATATCTAACTTTAACCTATCCATTTCCCTTTTTAAATTTTCTAACCTACCTGCCCGATTAAGGGATCTGACATTCCTCGCTCCGATCCGTAGAACGCCAGTTTTCTTTCTCCTGATAACGACATCCTCTTGAGTAGTCCCCACCTGGAGATCTGAATGGGGGACTATTTTACCTCTGGTATATTTTACCCAAGAGGACGCCATCATCATTTAATCATACAGTAAAGCTGCATGTCCTCGGGAAAAATTGGAGACATTGGAGAGCTGAATTTGGAATACCACCACCAACAAGAGTAACAATTCTAATAATCAGAGATAAGTTTGAAATCGAAGAAACAGTGCAGAATGAGAAGAAGAGAAATAGCGGACGAAAGAGAAGTTCAACAGACAACGAGGGTTTTGATGCAGTAATCCAGGCATACACACGATCCCCGAAGAAATATGTGAGGCAATGCTCTCATGGGACTGGGATCTGCAGAAGCAGGGGTCATACAATTTTGCCATCTCAGAACTTTAAGCCTTACATTCCAAGACTTCTCCATGCTCTTAACGAGGATGATCCTGATAGGCGAAGCGAATTTTGTGAGTGGCACATTAACAGATGTGAAGAAGAGCAATGTTTCCAAGATCGAATTATTTGGTCAGATGATGCGACGTTTGAACTTGATGGAGCAATTAACAACCATAATTGCGTGTACTGGGCCAGGGAGAATCCATACGTAACTGAGCAAGGGCATGTTAATCTACTAGGAGTAACAGTCTGGTGTGGTCTGTCTTCTAGAGTGTTAATCAGGCTGTACGTCTTCAACAACACTGTCACGGGTGACTCGTACTTGGAAATGTTGTAAATGATAACTCCTGGTCTTAGCGTTGTGTCTGGAATGGAAGATTATTACTTTCAACAGGATGGGGCGCCACCTCACTTTCACCTGGATGTGAAGACATTTCTCAATCATACATTCCGTACCACATGGATAGGACGAAGATGGAGTGTGGAGTATCCCACTCAATCTCCAGATTTAACTCCTCTAGACTTCTTTCTTTGGGGTACTCTCAAGAATACAGTTTACACTGTGAGACCACACACACTGGATGACCTTAGAGAGCAAATTAAACAAGTCTGTGCTGCTATTCCGTTGGAAACAATAACATTGGCATGTCGCTCAGTTGTAAGTCTTTGTCGATAGTGTATTGCGATGGACAGACACCACTTTGAACATTTACCATCTTAAGTCGGGCCATGAGGCACCTAGTACCACTAAAATTGTATTTCTAACCCCTTTCATTAAAGAGATGTTCAGTTTCAAAGAATGTATACATTATTTTGGGACATTCTGTATTTCTTATAGCTACCAGGATGCCAACTATTACTATAATATTTTGGGCCAAATAACTCTAGCATTAACTTTTCCTGTGTGCTGGACAACCAGTACTTCTTAAACATTTCCTGAATATCATTCCAAGAAGGGAATTCTTCGAATGACCAGTTCCTCATTTAGCATCATCCTCTTCCAAATAACTCAGGGAAAAATCAGTTTTTTGGATTCATCACAACACTTAAGCAGGGACTTATAAAATATCTTTAAAAACATGTAGAATGTACATCTGCCTCTGGGTTTAACTTAATACCTCCAGTTTCAATATTTGCATAAGTAGTATCCAATTTATTATTAAAGTCAGATTTTAATTCTGCAAAAATCTTGAATAGCTCTTCCATCTCATATTGGCATATGGTAAAACCATAACGAGTTTGCACCTAATATTCTACTGCTGCTAACTTGAGGCTAAACAAGTGCTGTATCGTTATAAGAGGCATAGGGGAAAGCTAGTGTGCAGGGGTTTACTCCAATTCACTACTACCAATGTCACATCATCATAACATCTGTGCTTAACATACAAAGGATTACACCATAATATAATTGTGACATTAAATCTAAAATAAATGCTCCAAACTTGATCAGTGTAGGCTTAAGTATATTATTTTTAACATTTTAAGGTCTCAGAATGATCAAATGAATATGAAGGGCTTATTTCAATAGTCGTACAAGTACATTTTTGTTCATTCTGAGATGCAGAGTCCTAAAATTAAATGAGCGCTGAAAAATCTGCAGTTGAGATACCAGAAATATTCAATTATACTATTGAAATAAGCCCTCCATATGTCAGGCAAAATATACGACCTTAAGAAAAAATAGTGGCACTAAATAATAGAACTAGAGAGCTAAAAACTGGTCATAATATACAAATGCACATCATGTACATCACAATCAAAAGTTATTTGGGTTTTTATGAAAAATTAAAGGCTCTAAATACTAGACTTAGAAACATCCTCAGTAAGATGTAAACTTCTTCTATATGTAGCACCAATAAGTTACCTCTTTTGGTTTTCAAATTATTTACTAAAAACCAAATTTGAAATGAAGTCCTTACTCATAATTGATTATCATTTGTATTTGTAATAGAAGGTTGTACTTACAGTACGCGATTGCAATAGTGCAGTAATACAGCTATAGCAAGTTTCGGGACAGTTCATAAATAACTATGAGAACAAGGAATCTTAAAAAGGCAGTTCAGAGGTCATGTTCTACTGTCGATTCCGCTTTAAAAAATTGTAGCCAGCTAAAACATTTTAATAACTAAACCAAACTTAATTCTATTTATATACAAATTGAGAAGATTACAAATTGTTAAACAATTATTATTAATTAATACGTGTCCGAGAAATGGGCCTTTTAGATTCTGACCCTGTCCCTAGGACGACTGATAGCAGATGTTCCCTTTGGTGGTCCACTGTGGCCATATATAAATAAGGCCTGAGAGGCAGTTAGGAGAGACACTTTGAACCAGGATATCAATATGTTCATGTCAGTCAATTGCCTGCTTGCCTGGTGTCTTGGACGACGTCAGAGCTTGGCAGAGTTGAATGCGATTTTCCATAAAAGCTGGAAGTGAACCTGTGAAGATATTCCACTATCCTGGTTCCCTTAAATTTCACAGAAGTAACTGTGTGTCGCCCACAATGCTGACAAAACCACGTGGCAAGTGAGGAAGTTATTTTTCCGCTATATTGGCAAGGAAGTAACTTTTGGTGATTAGAAATCAGGATGATATACCATTTTACTTGGAAGTTCCCACAGTGGTCATCTCTGCACTGTTAATAGTGCTGTTTCTGAAACGATTATTATT
Source organism: Schistocerca americana (assembly GCF_021461395.2). Lineage (NCBI taxonomy): Eukaryota > Metazoa > Arthropoda > Insecta > Orthoptera > Acrididae > Schistocerca > Schistocerca americana. Next base: position 647,178,675 of record NC_060124.1, read on the forward strand.
ATTATTATTATTATTATTATTATTATTATTTCCTTCACTTTCTCAGACGTTAAGTCCGGTTAAAAATGGAGTGACGCGGACCTTGATCAAGCGTCACTTCCTTTTAACTGTACGGTATGTGTTATATTGCATTTAGGAACTTTCGGGTAATTGAACATGTATCAATAATTACGGATTTCTGTAGTTGTATATATATGTTTGGATGTAGCTGTATTGCATTGATGTACTGGTGGATATTGTGTGGTATGACTCGTGTAGTTGATAGTATAATTGGTATGATGTCAACTTTATCCTGATGCCACATGTCTTTGACTTCCTCAGCCAGTTGGATGTATTTTTCAATTTTTTCTCCTGTTTTCTTTTGTATATTTGTTGTATTGGGTATGGATATTTCGATTAGTTGTGTTAATTTCTTCTTTTTATTGGTGAGTATGATGTCAGGTTTGTTATGTGGCGTTGTTTTATTTGTTATAATGGTTCTGTTCCAGTATAATTTGTATTCATCATTCTCCAGTACATTTTGTGGTGTATACTTGTATGTAGGAACGTGTTGTTTTAAAAGTTTATGTTGTAAGGCAAGCTGTTGATGTATTATTTTTGTGACATTGTCATGTCTTCTGGGGTATTCTGTATTTGCTAGTATTGTACATCCACTTGTGATGTGATCTACTGTTTCTATTTGTTGTTTACAAAGTCTGCATTTATCCGTTGTGGTATTGGGATCTTTAATAATATGCTTGCTGTAATACCTGGTGTTTATTGTTTGATCCTGTATTGCAATCATGAATCCTTCTGTCTCACTGTATATATTGCCTTTTCTTAGCCATGTGTTGGATGCGTCTTGATCAATGTGTGGCTGTGTTAGATGATACGGGTGCTTGCCATGAAGTGTTTTCTTTTTCCAATTTACTTTCTTCGTATCTGTTGATGTTATGTGATCTAAAGGGTTGTAGAAGTGGTTATGAAATTGCAGTGGTGTAGCCGATGTATTTATATGAGTGATTGCCTTGTGTATTTTGCTAGTTTCTGCTCGTTCTAGAAAGAAATTTCTTAAATTGTCTACCTGTCCATAATGTAGGTTTTTTATGTCGATAGATCCCCTTCCTTCTTCCTTTCTGCTTAATGTGAATCTTTCTGTTGCTGAATGTATATGATGTATTCTATATTTGTGGCATTGTGATCGTGTAAGTGTATTGAGTGCTTCTAGGTCTGTGTTACTCCATTTCACTACTCCAAATGAGTAGGTCAGTATTGGTATGGCATAAGTATTTATAGCTTTTGTCTTGTTTCTTGCTGTCAATTCTGTTTTCAGTATTTTTGTTAGTCTTTGTCTATATTTTTCTTTTAGTTCTTCTTTAATATTTGTATTATCTATTCCTATTTTTTGTCTGTATCCTAGATATTTATAGGCATCCGTTTTTTCCATCGCTTCTATGCAGTCGCTGTGGTTATCCAATATGTAATCTTCTTGTTTAGTGTGTTTTCCCTTGACTATGCTATTTTTCTTACATTTGTCTGTTCCAAAAGCCATACTTATATCATTGCTGAATCCTTCTGTTATCTTTAGTAATTGATTGAGTTGTTGATTTGTTGCTGCCAGTAATTTTAGATCACCCATGTATAGCAAATGTGTGATTTTGTGTGGGTATGTTCCAGTAATATTGTATCCATAATTTGTATTATTTAGCATGTTGGATAGTGGGTTTAGAGCAAGGCAGAACCAGAAAGGACTTAATGAGTCTCCTTGGTATATTCCACGCTTAATCTGTATTGGCTGTGATGTGATATTATTTGTACTTGTTTGGATATTAAGTGTGGTTTTCCAATTTTTCATTACCATGTTTAGGAACTGTATCAATTTAGGATCTACTTTGTATAGTTCCAATATTTGTGGTAACCATGAGTGGGGTACACTATCAAAAGCTTTTTGGTAAACAATGTATGCGTAGTGTAGCGACCTTTGTTTAGTTTTAGCTTGATATGTCACCTCTGCATCTATTATCAGTTGCTCTTTACACCCTCGTGCTCCTTTGCAACAGCCTTTTTGTTCTTCATTTATAATTTTGTTCTGTGTTGTATGTGTCATTAATTTCTGTTTAATGACTGAAGTTAATATTTGGTATATTGTTGGTAGGCATGTTATGGGCCGATATTTAGCTGGGTTCGCTGTGTCTGCTTGATCTTTAGGTTTCAGATATGTTATTCCGTGTGTAAGTGTATCAGGGAATGTGTATGGGTCTGCAATGTAATGGTTAAATAATTTAGTTAGATGTGAATGAATTGAGGTGAACTTCTTTAACCAGAAATTTGCTATTTTATCATTTCCAGGGGCTTTCCAATTGTGAGTAGAATTAATTGCTTGGGTGACTTCATGTTGCAAAATTATCACTTCAGGCATTTGTGGTATCATTTTGTATGTGTATGTTTCTGCTTGTATCCATCGTGCATGCCTGTTATGTTGTACCGGGTTTGACCATATGTTGCTCCAGAAGTGTTCCATGTCTGTTATGTTTGGTGGATTGTTTATTTTAATGTGTGTGTTATCTATTGTCTGGTAAAATTTCTTTTGGTTTGTGTTGAATGTTTGGTTTTGTTTCCTTCTATTTTCACTTATTTTTGTATCTTCTGAGTCGTTTGGCTAATGCTTGTAATTTCTGCTTCTTTTCGTCTAATTGCTCTGTCGCTTCTTGTTGTGAGATTTTACTCAACCTTTTTCGTTTTCTTTCCGAGATTTCATTTCTTATAAATTGTGTTAGCTGTCCGATGTCTTTTCTCAGTTTTTCTATTTTGATCTGTAGCCTGTGTTGCCATGCTGGTTTTGTGGGTTTCTTGTGTGTGTTGGTTGGTTCTGATCTCTGCCTAGTGTGTATATTTAGTGTAGTGAGTGCTCCTATATAAACCAGTAGTTGTAACTCTTCCATAGTTGTGTTTTCATTTATTTTGTTGTGTATGATTGTGTTGATAGTTTTTATTGTTGTTTCGACTTGTGGGTTATTTGGTGGTCTATGCAAGAATGGTCTAATGTCTGTATTTGTGTCTTTGTATTCTATATATGTTAGCTGAAATTTTTCTTCTATATCTAACATCTGTGTCACTTCGTGTTCTATTTGTGCTTGTTCTGTTGGCTGTCTTAAGATTTCGTTTTCCTCTAATTGTTTAATTGGTGCGTGTTGTTCTTTGTTTGTTTGCTCTGGGATGTTTGAGTCCATTACTGTATTTTCTTCTTCTTCTTCTTCTGATTGCACATTATTTTGTTCCAGTATTTGTTGTACTTGTTGTTTGATGTTTTCTAATTCTGACTGGGGTATCCTGTTATTTTTTATTATTACACAGATCTGATCAGCTAGTCGTTGTTCTGTTAAAAATTTTAATTCTGGGTATCTGGTAATAAATGTTGTGTATACTTGTGATCTGTATCCAGTTGTGTTGGTTCCTAGGTTTGTTGCTTGGTAATAACAGATTAACTTCATCTGACCATCTCATCCTCTGTCTTTGTTTTCCTTCTAGGGTGGTTGCAGGAAGCATATCCTGCAAAACACCTCTATTTGGATTTAAATCATTTTCCAGTTGGCTAGCAGTGTCGTTACCATTATTATTATTATTATTATTATCAGGGATATTATTATATTTTGTACATGTGAACTTTTACAGAATATAGCAATCAGTTAAAACTCAAAAGTTTTACTAATAGTTGTAGTTCCTGATCCTGCTGTGTAAACAGCAAAGAGGCACATTTTCTTTCAGTGAGCATAAAGAGGAATCTGGACTTGCAGACTGGAAATTATGCTCAGTATGTTCTCCACTACTTTCTGCCAGACTGCAAAAGTAGTTTCCAGGCTCTTGTAAATATCAAAGGAAGGTGTAAAGCATGCACACAAAATTTAAGTGCTTATTCATAACTACATAACAAAAGAAATGACCATTTGAATATTTACCCGCGACCCCATGAACTGTCAAGCTGGCGTATATATATTTCGTTCAACGTCTCTGTTTTTGGATGTAGACACTTTTAAATTATTTCACAGTAGGTACTACTGTCACAAGAAAGTAGTATGAATTAAGTACAGCTCACCACAGTTGCTGTGCAGCATGGTGTGTAGCGGACACTGATGGCGAGCTGGATCACTGTGCCAGGTGGACTCCATTGCTTCTCAATTCTATGACATAGTTGTGGAACCAATGAAACAGTTTTAGTCCTTAGAAATTGTGATTGACGATCTTCCCACTCATTCTTCAACAGCAGAGTTGATGGCTTTAATAATTACTCATCAACCAAGCAGGTATTCTAAAGTTTCTTTATTGAATTGCTGGTAATGGCTCGTGTGCTACTATAATCTCAACTATTGGTCACATAGTTAAGAACAACAACAATATTTTTCGATGAAACCCCCTTCAAAATCGTTATTTTTTCCTGGGTTTCTGTTTATTTTTCTTATTCAGATTTACAGCACAGAAGTAGTCTGGGCTCTTCAATGAGTTGTCAGGATGAAGTGTTTTCCCTTTTGTGAGACAGTATGTTTAGATTACGGCCATTATTTCAATTTCTGATCTACTTCTTTATTGAGTGTTCTGACAATCATGTAATTCTTCTTTAATGTGGACTAATTCCCCACTGCACCTCCTCAGGTGGTGGAAGCTGTAAACTTTGTTAATTAATTATTAATTAAGATCAACCGCTACACAATTCTCATATTCTTCAAGTTTAAGATAGACCTTCTCTTTCAGCCACTTTAGTGAGACCTGTGGTACCTATGAAGGTAATATACTAAAACATCTTGTAACTAGACACTTGTAACTACACTGCGTTTTCTCTAGTTGTTTGTGTATCTGTTTTTAATATTTGATAAGTATTATGTTTGTGCACAGGCTGCCTTAGGCTATACTGGTGGTGGTTTTCTTTTAAAGCAAAGGGACAACTCTGTATGAAGAGACATGTAACTATTAATACAATTTACTGTTTGGAATTAGGCCCACAAGATGTTTCAGTTATGGAAACAGCTAATGCTCTACTTCTGCTACATTTTTTTTTCTCCAGGAGAATCACCCCACCCAACAAAACCAAATCTTATGTAAAAGTGAAAGAATGCACAATATGAACAAATGTACAGTTTTTCAGAAAGACATTTATGTAGTTTACTCAACAGATAAAATCTGCATCCATATACATGCCAAGTAGTTTACCAGATATTCATTGGCATTAAACCAAGTATTTGATAACTTGAAGGACTCACCGTTTTGTAGTTTCAGTTTGTTCACATCTTTTCCAGAATTTGCAGTCATTGTGTCATCTGCATCATGTACAGATATACATGACAAATTACTCTGAAGATCATTAACAAACATTGCAAATGACAGTGACTGAAGAATTGATCCTTAGGCAAAGGTTCCAAGTCGTGGATGCCATAATGCCTTGGTATCTCCAGTTTACTAAATCAAATACATTAATCAGATCAGCTAGAGTGCCTTCAGTAGATGTTTTTGATTCAAAAGAAGCTTGCACGAAAGAAATAACATTTTCACATCTTTGAATATGAACCATTGGGGCCTGAAACCACACTGAGACCTAGTGAATTATAAACAGTGTGTATAAAAACAATCATCTGATTTCGCACATCAACATTTCTGAAACTAAAAATAAAATATACAATGAACTTTGTTTTTTGATGAATGGGATACTCAAAAAGTTTTTTCAACTTAAAAGGTCATATTTTTTTTATTAAAGTTGGGTATGGGAGTGAACATCTTGTAGCAATCACTTGGGAACATCCAGTATGCTAATGAGGAAGTTATCTGCTTGAGACAGCATTCATTTTAAAATCATTTTTGAATGAGTAACATCAATTTTGAAATCTTTTTTGAGCTATATTTGTGGCTCTGTAGCAAGATCTAGTACACGTATGCAAGCTGTCATGCCACCTCACATTAAATTAGAAGTAACACTGACACATCTGGCAAACTGATGTCACTGCAATATTTGTATATGTTTCTTTCACTGGTGCAGCACTTATTTTGTAATCAGAATTTATTAAGCTGTGGAGAAAAGTAATCACTCAGTAACAGCGCCAATATGAACACTGTCATATTTGCATAGGATTTTAATGATGGACAAGAGTAGTTTTAATTCTCTAAAGTTAAAAATAAACTTCTATTTCGCCATAATACTTACACTCAATGACTAAAGCAAGACCTTATTATCACTATACTGAAATAAAAAATACCTTTACAGTATTGAGTGTTCTGCTGTAATATGAACTTCGACAAGTCCATTCTGCCAGTAACGATACTGTTTAATCATTTCGTCGCTTTGAAAGATGATATGTTACTCTGATACAAATAAATGATTATAAAGAGTTGTTGAATGTTAAAAGATGTCCCTGTCACATAGTTTAAGAATATTTTGTCACTTTAGAAGGTATTCATTAACTTAGTTGAAGAACAAGCACATTATTTTGGTATGATACTAACTTTTCACGTAAATAAACAAACAATTCTAGATCTGTGCTGTTGAATGAATCAGAGTAGAATGAGAGCAGATCCACTAATCATAGTTGCTGAAACTTGTAGATGATGGTGGAGGAGGTAGAACGCCACTTAACTTTCAAAAGTTAGGTGTAAGTTGGTATAACAACATGCAAATTGCATGTTTCCACACGTATGTTGAATTATGGGAGTGGTAGCAGGGGATCTACTTGTAAGAAATTCATGCCAGTAGAAACCCAGCTTTAGAGCCAGGTATGGACTTCTGATTACCAAGAGCAGGGGAACTGGCCTTTGTAGCATTGTGACAACAAAATGAAAGATTAAATTTGTGTTAAGTAACATTAACATCATAGATAGCTTTTTCACACTTTCTGCTTCTACCTAATTTTATGTTAATGATAATCCAAGGAGATGGGATAGAGACCATGATGTGGAATATGAACTAGAAATAATTAAAAATACAGAAACATTATAATTAAAGTTCAACTTTCAAACCACTGTAGAAATAACACCACTGGTCAGAATAACTTCAAATTGATATGGAATATTATCGGAGAAGGGGGAAAACTTATGGCAGAAGAAAAACAAATAGTTACAAAATGTAGCAAAAGAGGGCGCTGTAAGCATCATGATTTAATAGTGGTCAACTAAAAATGAAGAATGAATCATACAACGATACCTAAGGTGTATGTTTGACTTTAAACAAACTGTACTACTCAGTGTGCATGGGTGTACAGTTGTGATACTGTTAGTTAAGTAAGCCCATCCACCATGGCAAGGTCATATCTCATAAGATGGGAAAAATCTATTTTTAATGTCCTGAGGTCAAAACCGCATAAAAAGCATCACTCACATGGGTTTTTAATTGTTCTGAGGCATAAAACCACATAAAAAGCATCAGTCACATCGGTTTTTAATTGTCCTGAAGCCAAAAACCGCATAAAAAGGATCAATCACATCGGTTTTTAATTGTCCTGAAGCAAAAAAGCACATAAAAAGCATCAATAAAAATCAAATCATATTATTAATTTCCATGTGACTGGCGCAAAACATGTGCAGTATACTGTCCACCGTTTTCCACAACACTATGCCTATTGACACACAGTCAACATGGGTTCAGAAAACATCGTTCCTGTGAAACACAACTAGCTCTTTATTCACCTGAGCAGCAATGTAGCAGGGCATGTATACACACCCACAGCAACGAAAGGCAAGATGATGATAATCTGCATAACTTGTCATGAAAAAGACACTTCCACTTTCACATGGATGCTGGTTGTCATCTAACTTGGGAACACCCAGCTTATGGTGTGCATGTAGATATACTGCTGCCATGATGTAATATCATCTGCACACTCAGACAGAGAAAATACAGTAGCCTTGGTCTGTCTATTTATGTTTTAATTGTTGTTGACAATGATGATGATTTGATGAAGATGATGTATCTTCAGACTGGTTTGATGTAGCTCTCCACATGGACCACCTTGTGCAAGCCTCTTCATCTTTGCATTACCACTGCAACCTATATCCACTTTAATCTGCTTACTGTATACAAGCCTTGTTCTCCCTCTACAGTTAGTGCATTACATTTTACTGGGTGCATTCTGTTTTCAGACAACAGACAAGGGAATTGTGATAAACGGAGATCACATCTTTTCTTTCTTTCCTTTCTTTCTTTCTTTATTTTTCTTTCTTTCTTTCTTTATATTTTTCTTTTTTTTTATGGTTGATGCAGCTGCTGTGGATCTCTTTTTAAAACTGTATTTTGCCTGATTGATTTCTCAGTCTTTCAAAGCTGATGCTTTAATGTTTTTCAGTGTGCTTAGCTCATCTCTGTTTTGTCTGATGTTGATTGCCACACATACAAATGTATACAGGGTGGAATTCTAAATTAGGGTGTTTTTGCTAAAAATGAGAATGTATTTGCAGGACATGCTGTAGGGATAAAAGAGTGAGACCTTGTGACTCCGAGAGATTTGTAAAGAAATAAGAACTGTTTCTTCTCATTGACATCGGGGACTTATAACATGGTGGATGTTTATAGGGACCCATTATTGCACTCATTATTTTTGCTCACTTAAGGCTCCAATTGTTTCAAAAAATAATCCTAACTTCACAATCAGCAGCAACAAAAGTTATGAAGTATAAGAAAAAACAAATAGGCCATTGGACCTAGTAGGTAGAATATGGACACCATGATGAAGGCAATCAAGAATTTACAAGACAGAGAGAGAGAGAGAGAGAGAGAGAGAGTTTCATGCAATGCTAAGCTTTTTCTTTTTATCGTGATCTTTACATCCTGGCGTATTTGTTTATTTTAATCATTTTAACATCTAGCTTATCAAAATATTTTATCATTATCAGTGAAGACAATGTTGTGTGCTGTGTAAACTCGTGATTTCCTTCAACATTATGTCCATATCTTACTTACAAGGCCAGATACCTTGTTTGTTTTATGTTACACTTTGTAACTTTTGCAGCTGCTCCTAATTGTCAAGTTGGAATTTTCTTGAAACAGTGGGGAGCCTTATACATGAGCAAAAATAATAGCTGTAACAATATAAATCCCCAATGTTACAGAGAAGAAACATTTCGTATTTGTTTACATAGCTCTGTGTGTCACATGATCCTGCCCTTTTATCACTATTAGCAAGTTCTGTAAATATGGTTTTATTTTCAGCAAATGTATCCTCATTTAAAGCTCCATTCTGTTTAGGCACATCTGCTTCTCTATTATTGTACAAAATTGTGACATATTTCAGAATGAAGATAACAACAACAACAAGAACAACAGCTAAAATATCTAATTGAGATAATAGTTCCTTATAAATGTGCACCTTGTTATAAATCTCAGATGTTACAGAGAAGAAACAATTCTTATTTGTTTACGTCTCTCTCTAGGTCATGTGGTCTCACTGTTTTATTACCATAACATCTCCAGTACATGCTTTCATTTTAACCAAAAACATCTTTATTTATAACTCCAATCATTTTAGGCATATTTGCTTCTCATCTATTATCCAACAAGTATAACATGTTCAACAAGTAAGATGTAGTGTAAGTTCACATACTCCATATCATGTAACACAGATATGATAACAGTTTGAAATTCTGTTTACAGTACAGAGTTGGAAGGGCACGATATAATGAAATCAATTGCCTATCAATGTATGTGTCAAGGTCTCACTGCAATATTGTGAAGAAAGACAAAGGATTATACATAATAGATGGTGGGGTAAGTTATGTAATGTAGAGACTCGAAGTTAAAATAAACTGATTACTTCCTTGTAAACATTTGAGTATGAGTGTTTTATTTAATACACATTTTATTATTTAAACTGCTACATCTAACTTTAAATGTCATATTGGCTCGAGGAATAGGCTCAAACCCTTTTTAATGTGTACTTGCTAGATCTAAACAACAGTATAATATAAGAGAAACCAGTGGAGTGAGGTGTGGCATATAGAAACATGCAGTAGAAAACAGTATTCATATTAGCTTTCGAGCTCTTACGCTTTCTCTAGAAAAAGTACACATATTTAGGCAGACAGACACCCAACCACATTCCTGCAGTGAGACTGGCTGTTGATTATCGCTTATTGAGAGCACTTGCCTGCGCAGATGGCGGTGGGGAGGGAGGAGAGAAGAATGCACTAGAACTGAGGGGTTAGTAGGATAGTGTGAAGGAGGTCTTTCGACAGATGACTCAGTGTCTGCACAACAAGACAAAAGAAATTCAGAGGGTAGAGTTTGTAAGAGATAGAGAAAGGAAGTGGGGTTGAAAGGGATGGGAGGAAGGGAGAGGAAGGTAGAGATGAAGAGGGAGACACGAAGGAAGGAGGAAGGATGGAAAAGGGTAGAAGGGAGGGGGGGGGGGGGGGGGGGGAGAGAGAGAGAGAGAATGCATGCCACCTCTGGGGGTGGGGGGAGAGTGCTGGGAGAAGACAGTACATGATCTGGAGTGAAAAGGAGTGGTGAGGACAGAAGAGAGAAGGGAAAAGGTAATGAGGAACTGATTAACGGAGGTTTAGATCAGAGGAATTGCGTGAGTGCAGGATGTGTTGGAGAGGGAAGTCCCGCCTATGTAGTTCAGAGAAACTATTCTGGTAGGGGAATCCATTTGCGCAGTTACTGAAGCAGCTGTTGAAGTCATTTGTGCTGTGGTACACAGCATGTTCGGGAACTGGATGATCAAGTTTGCAGACTGCCACAGTTTGACGATGGCCACTCATGCAAGTAGACAATTGGTTACTTGTCATGCCCACATAGCATGCTGCAGAGTAATTGCAGCATAGCTGATGTAAACTTTTCGGATTTTACACATGACCTTGCCTTTTATTGGGTAGGAAATTCTCTGTCTGGATGGGCCCTGGGGGGCCCAAATGGTATCAAGTGATTGCCACAGCAGGTTATAGGCGTCACGGGATGTGATTGTGGAGGGGCATGTGGTCAGCCCACTGCTGTTCTGGCCATTGTTAGTTTTTGTGACCGTAACTACTACTTCTCAATGAAGTAGCTCCTTACATGGTTGTCTCAACGGCTGAGTGCATCCCGCTTACCAACATCCCAAGTGCTAGCCAAGCCTGACAGCACTTAACTTCAGTCATCTGATGGGAACCAGTATTATCAGTGTGGCAAGGCCATTGGCCATTGGAAAGGAAATGCTGTCATATATTAACAACTTATTGAATCATTCACTGTTAAGCTTGAGACTGTTGAGAGTCAGCAAGAGTGCTCCGAGGCAAGAAACCAGAGACACACTGTAGGTACAGGCGTAAATCGTAGCTTTTAGGTTACTCTAGGGAAATAGTAATGGAGGAAACTTACGAACTGCAAATGCTTGGACAGCTGTCCCAGGGTATAAGTCATGATAAAGAGAACTAATTAGTATCTCCACAACCATCTACATGTTGTTGTAAGTAGGCGATAATCATAAACAGGCATTTCTTAGCACATGCAGCAAGAATGACCATTACACCTAAGAATAGCCGCATCAGTAGTTTCACAGAAGTTAGATTGAGAGGGAAAATGAAGAAAACTGCTGAAGTAGAGGCCTCTGCTCATGAGATAGAAGCCTGCGTCTGCAGGGTGAAGCATGGCGATGTAAAACACTGTTGTTCCTTACCGTACTAAGAAGGGCAGTGATGTTTAGCTTTCAGCTGGATGCTGTTGCTACCAAATGTACAGCTTATTAGTCTGAATGCTAGAAGCAGTCATCCAGCAGAGAAGAAGAAGGGGAAGGATGCAAAATGGAGTTGGTTGGAGGCACCATGAAGGAGAAAAGCCCCATGTTAGACTGGCAAATGACTGTGACATTCCAGTAGTGTTAGTGGGGTGGCTGCAGAAACATTGTGCTGTCAGAATACTTTCTAAAGCCTCAGGTTTTCGTATTCCAAGTATTTGTCAGTCAGAGTGTTGGGATTACGTGTTGCTCAACACCAACCTTGGGTAATGTCCAATTTAAGTCTGTTTTCTCACTTTTAATGTTGCTCTCAAATGTTTGTACTTAATGAAGCACTGGGTGATTCTTCTTCTGTTCTCTCTCATCTATGTTTATAAATGGTCTTCAGTGTAGTAGTTAAGTTGGAATAAAGTAATTGATTGTTATGAAACTCTAGAATTCCTTGAGTCTCCTATAATATTGTGAAAGGATAGTTGCTACTCACCATATAGTGGAGATGCCGAGTCAGATAGGCACAACAAAAAGACTGTCGCAAAGTTGTTTTGTTGTCCACATCTTTGACCCAGCATCATTGCTATATGGTGAGTAGCAATTATCCTTTTCATAATATTGTCTTCATTCCATCCTGACTTTTCGATTGTTTGAGTCTCCTACAAGTATCCTCCAAGAGTCGCAAAATCCACACCACTTGTAGGTGCTCCCTGTGACAGTGTTTGGTGCTGACCCAAGGAGCTACCTGCTATCACTGGATTTTTGTCTTTCGGCATTTGCTCCTGACTGCTCGAAAACTATGTCTCACCTGAAACTCCCCTAAAGTTCTCATACACTTCATCTAGCCTATATCAGAACATTACAATGCATATGACTTGACTGCAGTACGAGGTGGTGGATGGTGGGTTGGTGTATGGAAGTGTCTTTCTCCTGTGTTGACCAGAAGGAAATGACCCATGGGGTGCAGGATTGGGAGCTGTATGGCAAGGATATTCTGTTGGTCTGGTGCTTGGCAAACCACTACTTTGGTTGATGTGGGTATGATTTAAGGTACAATGTCCCTCATCTCAGGGTGTAATGAGAGGTAGTTGAAAACCTGGTGAAGGGTGTGGTTGAGCTTTTTGTTGATCTTTTCAAGGCCAAGGTGATACTAGCAGATCAGAGGAGTGCTGGTCGGTGGCTGGTTAACAGGTTTACTGGTGTTTCAGGAGATGACACAGCAGATCTGTCTGTGGACTAGCTCGATAAAACCTTATTGACAGACAGTATCCTGTTCACATCGTGCAGTGTTCTACTGCCCACGCAGTTTACAGAGTATACTTATCCGTCCCTATTCCAAACCTACTCCGAATGCACCCCATGGGTCATTCCCTTGTGGTTAACTCCAGTGCAAAATATGTCCCACACACCTAACCATCTCCTATCACAGTCCACTCACTGGCATTTCCTAGCCAATAAAAGGCAGGGCCACATTTAAAAGCAACCATGTTTTGTGTCAGCTATGCTGCAGTTACTACCCAGTGTTCTATGTGGGCATGACAAGTAATCAACCATCTACTCGCATGAATAGTTACCTCCAAACTATGGCAAACTGCAAATATGACCAACCAGTTGCCGAACATTTTGTGCACCACAACACAGGTGACTCCCACAACTATTTCACTAAGGGAGCCATTTGGATACTCCCTGGCAGCACTAGTTTCTTATAACTACACAGGTGGGAATTGTCTCTCCACCATATCCTGCACTTGTACAATCCCCTTGGCCTAAACCTCCATTTAACTGTCTACCACTGCCTCACCTGACCTTTTCCCTTCTCTCATCTGTCTACAGCATTCGTTTCCTGTCCAGATTATGTCCTGCTGCTCCCTCCCCCCCTCCTCCTGCCTCGTGTCGTGTCAAGTGGGCTCTCTCTCTCCCCCTCCCTCCCCCCTCTCTTTTTCCCTCTCCCCTCCCTCCCTCCCCTTTTTCTCTCCCCTCCCCTCTCCCCCCTCTTCTCTCCCCTCCCCCTCTCTTCCCCTCCCCTTCTCTCACTCCCACCTCTCCCTCCCCCTCTCCCTCCCCCTCTCCTCCCAGTCTACCTCCCCCCATCTGCCACCTCCCCTCCCCTCCTCTTACCCGCACCCTCTCCACTTCCCTCCTCACTCCCCTTCCCCTCCCCACTCCTCTCTCCCCCTTCCCCTCCCACCCCCTCCCTCTCTTGCCCCTATCCCTCTTCTCTCACTCCCTCCCCCTCCTATATCCTCCCCTCTCTCACCCCTCCCCATCTTCCCACTTCACCCCTCTCTCTCACCCCTGTCCCCCCTTTCCTTTCCCCTCTATCTTCTGCACTACTTTTGTCTTGGTGTGCAGCCACTGAGTCATCTGTCGAAAGATCTTCCCCACATTAATCCCACTATCCCTCCTTGCCTTGTGTGTCCTTCTCTACATCCTCAGCACCTGCAGCTGTGCAGGCAACTGCTCTCAATAATCAATAATCATTAGTCAACCTTTCTATAGTTGTTTGAGAGTGTGCTTGGGAGTTTGTGTGGTTGTGTGTGTGAATATGTGCATTTTTGCTGGAGGAAGGTAAAGAGCTCAAAAACTAGTGTGAATAATGTTTTCTGTTGCGTGTTTACATGTGTGATACATCAGTCCTCTACAGTCCTTATTTTATGTTTTAGTTCATCCAGAAATTTCCATTGTTGTTATATGGCAATATGGCAGGCAGTGGGTTATAAATTCCTCTTATTGTTTCAATGTGAAAACAAATTGACTTTTTCAACTTTAACTGCCATGCATGCCTTAATCTATATTAGATCCTGCCAAATATATAACTGAAGCTGATTCCTTGTACTGATCTCCTCCTATAGCAGACCGTAGCAGAGTGAGTGGATTATTGACATTTTTTATAAAACTGTGCTTGAGTTCACTCTCATCTCGAGTATTGAATAATTTCTGTGATTCAAAAGTCCTTAACGTTAAAGGCAGATTTCAAAAGAAATGTCCGGAATGTCTATTCCAGTGCCGAACTGTAAATGAAATTCATGAATTTATTAAGTAGCGAACAGACCCAAATCTGAATACAAGAATGTTTTTATTCTGTCTGTATGTTTCTGCAAAATAGAGTACCTTCACTTAAATTTTTAAAAACAATAAAAACTCATAAAAGATGTGTATTCACTATATTTCTGTCTTAAATTACACAATTTTTCGATTTTTTTATGCTTCTTAAATAGCTGTTAAGTATTTTTGCAGAAACTATAGCCCATGTAGGAAGGTGTTATCACACAGTGAAGTGGAGCAGTAGAGAAGTGTGGAGGGGACAAGATTTACATAAGAAAGGCAGTAGAGAGTGGGCAGACAAAGTCTGCATTGCAAGACCTTGTTGCTGTGGGCAACAATCAGTTTCATTTGTTTTGGTTATGTGTTCCATTGATCATTCTCACAGTAACCATTATGATGTGGAATGTGTCAAGTGCATAATAAATGCATACATGAATCAATTTTTTTATGCTTAAAATTTTTATCATGTACCCCATATTATTAAATGGCACAAAACTCATATATTATACCTATAAATTTATTTATTCCTATTCAAGAATTCATGTATGGTCTGTCAAACATTTTATTTCATCTGGTAATTTATCAAAAAGTTTTACAGCAGCATATTTTACCCCTTCCTGTGCCAAATATAGGTAAAGAAGAGGAGAGTGTAAGTCTTTCTTCCTTCTAGTATCATAATCATGAATGTCACTGTTGTTTTTAAAATGGTCCATGTCATTGAGAACAAATTTCATTAGTGAGTAAATGTACTATGAGGCTGTTGTAAGAATTCCTAACCTTTTAAACAGATGCCTAGATGTGCGACTATGAGTCCCACAAATTATTCTAACCTCTTTCTTCTGAACAGTGAATACATTTGCCCAAGTGTTGAGTTACCCCAAAATATAATTCCGTATGACATCAGAGAGTGAAATTGTGCTAAGTATGTTAGCTTACTAATTTCTATATTCTCAGAATTGGCAATTATTCTGATTGCAAAGTTCCTGAACCTAGTCGCTTTAGGAGATCCAAAATATGAATTTTTCCAATTAAGAATCTCATCTATATGTCCACCTACAAACTTAGTATGCTCTACCCTGTCTACTGACTTCTGTTGATGTGTTATTTTTATTGAAGGAACTGTACTCCTTGTGGCAGAAAATTGGATGTACTGTGTTTTTTTTTTTTAAGTTCAGAGCAAGCCCATTTGCAGAAAAGCAATGAACAACTTTTGCAAATTCATTATTTGTATCATTTTCTATTGGAGTTTCTTTTACTGGATAAATAATGATGCTTGCATAATCAGCAAATAGTGTCAGGTTAGCTTCTTGTTTCAGAGAAGGTAGGAAGATCATTCATTTATATCAAGAACAGAAGGAGACCCGGGATCAAACCCTGTGGAACACCTAATGTAATTTCACTCCAGTTACATGAAGTGGCAAACTTCCTTAAATCATCTAAACCATAGAAAGAAACTTTTTTGTTTCCTCTTTTGTAGATATGGCTTAAACCATTCATATGCTGTTCCATTTATACTGTAGAGTTGCAAGTTCTGTAATATAATGTCATGGTTCACACAATCAGATGCTTAGGATAAGTCACAGAAAATTCCTATTGGCGATATTTTACTATTTAAAGACTCTATTACATGGACAGTGAAATTGTATATAGCTGTCTCAGTAGAACAGCATTTTTGAAATCCGAACTGTGATTTACTAAGTATCCCATTACTGTTGAGATGGCTAACCATTCTTGAGTACATTACATTCTTGGTGATTTTTGAAAATGCTGTAAGCAAGGATACTGACCAGTAATTATTGACATATGTGGTGTCCCATTTTTCCTAGAGAGGCTATGACAATGACATATTTTAAACTGTCTGGGAAAATACCTTGAGTTAGTGATGCATTACATATGTGACTCAGAACATCAGTTGTAAATTCTCCACATTGTTTTAATATCTTGTTAGAGATGTCATCTACTCCAACTGAACATTTATTTTTCAAAGATTTAATGATTTTCCTTATTTCATAAGAGGTTGTTTGGTGAAAATTAATTTAAGATTTCTCCAAACTGACTCTTCCACGTGCTGCTTGTTTTTTTTTCTTGAGCTGTTCTCACCAAGTTTTTTACCTACACTTAAGAAATGGTTGTTAAATACATTAGCTGCTTGTGTAGTTGTTAAATACATTAACTGCTTGTGTACTGTTGGTTAAAATAGTCTCATTCCCCTTAATAGTAATACTACATACCCCCGTGGTTACTTTTCCTGTCTCCCTTCTAACAACATTCCATATTGATTTGATTTTATTGCCCGAGTTGTTAATTTCATCTCTAACATATGTATCTCTTTATTTTCTGACAACTTCTTTCACTATGTTACAATAACTTTATAGTGTAAAATTACTCCTGGGTCTATACTAATTCTTGCTATCTCATACAGTTTTCTTTTTCTTTCTGAAGACATTTTAATACTTTTAGCAATCCAAGGTTTCTTTGAAAAATGGTGTTACATTTAGTAATTTTTTTGGGCAACAATGTTCAGAAGGGGATATAAACCTATCAAGATATATGTTGCATTTATCATTAGCATTTGGCTCATTATATAGGTACTGGACTGAGCAACCTTACACTGTTGCTTAATGGTTTCTGAACTGTACACCCTGCTAGGTTTTGTAAGTTAATCAATTGTGCATCATGGTCTGATAATCCATTTGTCACAGGGAAAGCATGTGTTAGTTCTGCATCCTCTTGCTTTACAAATACATTATCTATTAGAGTGCTACTGTCTTGAGCTATATGTGTAGGGAAATTGATCATTGATTCTAAGTTACATGTCGTTAATAACACTTCTTGTTCCCTTTTCCTATCAGAGTTGCTTAGAAAGTTTATATTGAAATCACCACAGATTAATAACTTCTTCTTTCTGTCTGACGGACAGCATAATAGGAAGTCAAACGTTTTTTATGAATAGCTCCCATTCTCCTAATGGGGACCTGTGCACTGTTGCTAATATCAACATACACTAGCTAGCTGTAGTTCACATGCACAAACTTCAGAGTGCTGATCAACACAAAATTTGCTTACTTCTACAGTTCTGTATTTGTACCCTTGTTTTGTGTAAATGGCAATTCCTCCTTTATCCATGCTAGATCTGCAAGTGTAAGATGCTGAATTATACCCATTTGTACTGACACTTTCCATCCCCACAGTTACATGGTGTTCAGACAGACAAAGTATATCAATCACATTCTTATTTTTGAGATCATCTAAACACACTAATAGCTCATCTACTTTATTTTTTGTTTCCCTGATATTTTGGTGAAGTAAGTTGATAGTACCCATAGCTTTATCTCTATTTGCTGTACATATGGCTTCATTTGTACTATTTTTCTTGATTGTTGTCTGTCTGGACTTTGGCTTTAATCTAAAGAACCCGTTATCTGGTCCCATTAACCACAGCGATCGTCCCATGTGTAACTGTGGCCCTCCTTACAGTATCTACTAATAGAGAAGCGACCTTGTCTTTCCCCTTCATATTTAGGTGCAGGTGTATTCCCACTTACCAATAGCATCAACTGGAACAACACTTACATGAGATTTTGCCGGTGTCTGGGGCATCCTGTCCAGTCGTGCCTTATAGCAGTGTTTATCCAGAGCCGATCATGGCATAGAAAGAGCTCCACAAACCCCACATTTGTGTTCCCATTTTCTGCTCCTGTTTTATCCAGGTCACTCCTAATGATTTATCTTGGATTCATAGCCAGGCTGTCTCCTGCTCCTCCAATTATAATAACCTGATGTTCCTTCTCAGAGTTCCTGCATAACTGACCTAAGTTTGCTGTCACCTGGCTAAGGCTAGCACATGGTTTCACAAAACTTGTGACCTATTACCCTGCGCCTAATTCGTCCTGAAGCCGCTGGCCTACACCCCTCCCATGACTGCTACCTAGAAGCAGAATTCTTCTTTTCCTATTCTAATTTAATCCCAACCTGTTTTTTCCTTTAAGCTAATATTCTGCTTCAACCTACATTCATCTACATCTGGGTGAGACCCTTCCTACATTGCCTCAGATAGCAAGTAAAACTGATGATGTGTTCAAATATGTGAGTGGAACAACAAATTTTAAAATCTGATTTGATTTGATTTGATTTTTTATTGGTCCAGTTTTATCATACAGCACAAATTGTACAATTGATATTGGACAGGTCAAATATAAGTTACAATAATACGTAGTATAAGCAAAATAGTAGGCAAATTAAAAATAGGTACCTATTACAATTAATTTTGTTACGTATTCAGAAATTCTCTGGCAGAATAGAAACAGTGCTTTATTAGAAATGCCTTTAGTTTAGCTTTAAATATTGGATGAGTAGCATTTTTTATTTCCTCTGTTATCTTATTATGTAGTATTACACCAATGTTAATTATGCTCCTCTAATAGGTGGTTGTTCTGTGATATTTTTGATGTATATTTGATTTCCCTCTGGTACCATAGTTGTGTACATTTTTGTTCTGTAGCAGTTTGCTTGTTTTCAGGAGGTAGTCCCTAGTGAACAAGACAGTTTCATAAATGAATAAACTTGGAACATTTAGAACACTAAGCTCAGTAAAATGGGATTTACAGGAGTCCATCTTTTTAAGGCCACAAATTATTCTTAGAGCCCTTGTTGCATTCTAAAAACCTTTATACTATGAATTGAGTATCCCCAGAAAACGATCCCATATTGGACTAGTGAGTGGAACTGTGCATAGTATGCCTGCAGTATTGTTGTTTTGCTTGTTGTAGCCTTTAAAATTCTTAGGCCATAGCACACAGATTATAGTTTTCTAGACAAGTTATTTATATGTGTGCCCCACTTTAAGTCCTGCTGAACCAATAGACCCAAAAATTTTGTGACACTTACATTTTCTAGGGTATCATTTTTTAATTGTGCTTGAATAGACATTTGATTAGTTGGAGGAATTAAATGAAAATCGACACACACAGTTTTTTCTCTATTTATAATGAGTTTGTTTTTTTGTGAACCACTCAGAAAGTCTTTCCATAGAACTTTTTGCTGTGGACTGCAAAGTTTCTGGATTGGATCCAGTGAGCAATATGCTGGTGTCATCGGCAAACAGGATGGTTTTTGTGGGACTCGTATATTCAACTAAGCCATCCACATAAATCAAGAAGAGTAATGGACCTAAGATTGAGCCCTGCAGTACACCAAGTTTTATTGTTAATTCGCTAGAAAGTAAGGAGTTGTTTCTTATTTTATTAATTTTGTTGAATTCATACTGAAGTGATACTTTCTGCCTGCAGTTTTTTAGGTATGAAAACAACCAGCTATGTGCTACACCTCTTACTCCTCGCTTTCTAATTTTTCGAGCAGAATGTTATGGTCCAGGATATCAAAGGCTTTTGATAGATCTAGAAAAATACCTGCAGCTAATTTATGTTGATCAAGGGATTTTAAAATGCAGTCTAAGAATTCGAAAATTGGTGTCTGTGTAGATTTAGACTTTCTAAAACCGTGTTGTTGTACTGTAAGTGGTGCATATTTATTTATGAAACTTAGAAGCCTGTCATAGAAGAGTTTTTCTAGAATTTTTAAGTAGAAACTTAACAGTGACACGGGTCGGTAGTTTGATATTTTTTTCCGAAGACCCTTTTTTTTAGCATTGGTGTAACTTTTGCTATTTTAAAAACATCTGGAAATACACCAGTTTTTAAAGAGAGGTTGAAAATTTTTGCCAAGGGGTTTTCTATGTGGTGAGCACATGTTTTTAATATGAAATCAGGTACTTCATCAAGACCACTTGACATTTTATTGCTTAATGATTTAATTTTACTTATAATTTCATTGGGGTTTGTTTCATAAACATACATAGAAGCAGTCAAGATCACTGACTTGCTGGAGAAACTTGGGACTGGTCCTTGATAGTGTACTTGAATGAGGTCTTCAGCCAGTGAAGTGAAGTATTCACTGAATTTTTCCACTATCAAATTTGGGTCTGTGACTTTTGAGTCTTCTAGTGTTAATGATACTTTCTTTTTCTTTGGAGCTGAACTACAAGTTTCTTTCTTTATAACTCTCCACGTGGATCTCATTTTGTTAGATGAGTTTCTTATCAAATTGTCATTCCACATAATTTTTGCCTCTTTGACTACTCTACCATAGATTCTTTTGTAGGCTTTTGAATAATCAGTAATAATGATCAATCGGGTCAATATAACTTTTACTGACATCACAGAACTTTATTTGTTTTTTTCACAAAGATAGCAGAGCCACCATGTTTGGAAAACTCTCGGCTAAAATGACTTGCTAATCTATATCCTGAGATTGAGGTTAATTTTACTTCGGCATTTCATAGCCAATGTTCAGTAATGCAAATTGTATCTACATTTAGTGCATACTGGAGTAGTGCTTCCAACATGGAAATTTTATTTGTGAGTGACTGAACATTATGGTGTACGATAGCAAACCCTGGGTATTTAGTAACTTTAGTGGAAATGGTTTCTGATTCTTTATCCAATGGCATTTCTAATACAGCACTTACCCTAAAAATTTTCAGTACCTTTCTTGTGTATGGCTTCTGTTTTCTGGTGGCAATCAGTAGGTTAGTTAACTTCTGGAGCTTGTATAAGTTTTGCTTCATCCACATCTGACCTCTTCAGTTTAAACCATTTCGTAATTTTCGTTTGGCTGATGACTTGATTGTTTGTTTCTCACCTAATCGGTTTAAACCACACTGTTTGGCAGATGGCACAGCTTGTAACTTGTCTAAAGCACTTCTTAATCTCCGTTTGTTTGTCACTTATACTTTTTTCTTCACTCTTCTTTGAGATGCGAGTACATATTTTTTCAGCTAGTAATTTCTTTCCATTAGTCGTCTACACGAGACATGAGCTGACTATGTTGTGTATGTTGCTCCACAGCTATAACCTCTGTGACGGCAGAAGGTGAAAACAGCTGATGCGGCTTTGTGAAGACTTTTTAAGTACAATTTTTCTCAAAAAAATGATCGTCTAACGATACAATCATCAAAATTGGTTACAGTGTTTATCATTTTAGTAAAAACTGAACAATATTATTAGTAAAAAATGTAGTAACAACCAGATTAACTTCAAGCAGAAACCAAAATTGCTATACTTGATTGACAACTGCTTCTACTACATAGAATTTAAAAAAAAATGTAAGTTTATATTTTGTGTGTGTGTGTGTGTGTGTGTGTGTGTGTGTGTGTTTTACTGTAGTTGAATGTAAATCACTGTGTGTAAAAAAGAATTACTTATCACAATTCTTTAAAATTATAGTGGTTGGGGGGAGAGATGATGTGAATTGTCCAGATCTGAAGTAATTATCATTTAGCCGCAACAAAACTTGTCCATAAATGCGCACAGGTATAGATGCGTACACGTTAAGAACATTGTGGCATTCAATAAATGTTAATTCCTGTTAGTTTGGGTGCGCGTCGTGGTATTTACCTTTTCTCCCCAACGATGTACAACGACATGACTGCGGCGGCTATTCTCTCTTCAGGTTGACTTCTTCTCCAAAAAGGTCCATTTAAAAATGCAAGCCCTTGTCACATTGGGAAGTAGAAAATAAGGTGTAGCTAGGTACGAGAATGAAAACTTGTGTCTTCTGCATATTGTAACTTTTAATTAAAAGAATACTGGTAGAGTGCAATTACATACGTCTTTATTGCACCAGCTCAAAAGACCAACAAGACACCGAGATATATATACGAGGGCGGTTCAGAAAGTAACCTCCGATTGGTCACAGTGCGGGTTGTGGGGGGAGTAGCGACGCCATCTGTGCGTTCACGCACTCAACAGGTCAGTTGGCACCAAGCCGTGGTCGAGTGAACGCCGTACCTGCACTAGTTTAGTTTTTGTGGCAGTTTGAAATGTGTGCTGCAATAGAAAACCCCGCCAAATGTGAAGTGCGTGCTGTCATAAGGTTTTTTACAGCCAAAGGATATTCTGCAGCAGCTATTCATCGTGAGCTTTGTGCCGTGTACGGACCAAGAGTTATGAGTGAAGGAGTTGTCCGTGAATGGGTACGTTTATTTAAAAGTGGACGAGAAAACGTTCATGATGAAGGGAGGAGTGGTTGACCATCATTGGTGACTGACGAACTCGTTCAGACAGTTGATGCAAAAGTTCGTGAAAATCGACGTTTCTCAATGTCAGAGTTGTCTACTGGTTTTCCACAGATTTCTAAGACTCTCTTGTACGAGATAGTGACAGCAAGATTGGGTTACCGTAAGTTCTGTGCACGATGGGTGCCCAAAATTCTTACCGACCACCACAAAACTCAAAGAATGGCCTCTGCATTAGACTTTCTGTCACGTTATGAGGACGAAGGAGAACCATTGTTAAACAGAATCGTGACCGGTGACGAAACCTGGATTAAGTACGTGAACCCTGAGACAAAAGAACAATCAAAGATGTGGGCACATTCAAATTCACCTACCAAACCAAGAAAAGCCTCGCAAGATTTTTTCTGCCAGAAAACTGATGGCAACGGTGTTTTGGGATGCCAAAGGGGTGTTGTTGGTTGAATTCATGGAACGTGGTACGACCATTAATCAAGACGTGTACTGTGAAACAATAAAAAAGTTACGACGGGCTATACAGAACAAACGCCGTGGTATGCTGACTTCCGGTATCATTTTTTTGCACGATAACGCCCGTCCTCACTCTGCTCGCAGAACAACGGCCCTTCTTGAGTCCTTCAAGTGGGACGTTATCAACCATCCACCTTACAGCCCAGACCTGGCGCCAAGTGATTATCACCTCTTCATGCATTTGAAGAAATGGCTCGGGTCACAGCGGTTTGATGACGACGAAGAGCTCAAAGATGCGGTGACAGGCAGGCTCCAGGCACAAGCAGGTGATTTTTATGCAGAAGGAATTTCAAAGCTTGTGAAGAGATACGATAAGTGCCTCAATCGCTATGGAGACTATGTAGAAAAATAGTGCAAAGATGTAGTTGTAAGATGTATATATTAAAATATTTTTATTTAACTTGGTGTATTTTTTTAAATCAACCGGAGGTTACTTTCTGAACGGCCCTCGTATATATATAAACAAAGATGATGTAACTTACCAAACGAAAGTGTTGGTATGTTGATAGACACACTAACAAACACACACACAAAATTCAAGCTTTTGCAACCCACAGTTGCTTCATCAGGAAGGAGGGAAGGAGAGGGAAAGACAAAAGGATGTCGGTTTTAAGGGAGAGGGTAAGGAGTCATTCCAATCCCGGGAGCGGAAAGACTTACCTTAGGGGGAGAAAGAGACAGGTATACACTCGCACACACACATATCCATCCGCACATATACAGACACAAGCAGACATATATACATAAAGAGGTACATAAAAATCGATAGTTTTGTTTTTAAAATTTTCTGTCAACGTAGATGTAATCATACCTCCCTATGATATCTCTGCCACGTGGGGATGGTGCAACTTTTTATTGATATGTGTAGGTCATTTAAAGAACCTACACAATTGCAACCCCCCCCCCCCCCCTCCCTTGCCACCCCTTACCCCTTACCCCTCCCCATTTATTGTATACTGGAGTGATCCATATCACTGGTCGCTGGATGTCAGTATGCAGTGGTGGTGCATTAACACCATTTAACTTTTCTGTGCTTTAAACTCTTGGCCTGCCATTGTACTGAGACCTTCATTTGTGCCCAAGTTTACCTCATGTACTCTCAGAACATGCCATTACATAATGTTTGTATCTAATTTTGTTTAATGTACACTTTACACATTATTACTACCGCTATTTACAAAATAATAAATGAATAAATAAAGGTTGCATCAACAGGCACATTTGAATTCAGAGTCTGTAGTTTGATTATTGGAATTTAACTGCTGCTATTGCGGCATCGTCCAGAGTGCTCACCTCACATGAAATATGGTGCAGGCGCACTTGAGTTTGTTAATGCTGCTGTTAAGTTGAACTGTCCATGAATGTGCTACAGTTTCACTTGTTTACCAAAGTCAATAAAAGTGTTCATCCCTTTGCTGGAACATGGTGTGCTGAGGCTTGTGCATAGTGGAACCATTGATACTGTGGTGAGGAGGTTCATCATTTATGGCCCAGGCATTTGTTCCTCTCATAATCCACATGTTTCAGTGGTTGAACCAAGCTCACGCTGTCAGCATTCTGAGGCAATTGAATGGATTCAACGTAAGTCTCCAATGCCCTTATTCTTTTCCATACCACGTCTGTGGTAGAATGCTTTGTCGATACTCAAGTCCACTGATGATACTAATGTTTGATACTCTTCAGCACTGGCACACGGTTTTTACAGGAACACACCATTGAATTGCGAGTTTCAAACCTTCATAAAATGTTCATTGCATATTTGGTGTTATATTCAGCTCTACATTACATCACAGGCTGCCACGTAATCGTGACTTATTTAGTTTCATAATCGAAAGCAGTCTTTCATGCATTTATGTTGATCAAAACATTGTTATCACGTTTGCAATCTCATTATATGGACGTGGAATGTTGAGCTTCGGGACAGTTTCAACACAGATGGATTTGGCTTATAAACGGGAAATACGTTGCAGATCGATAAGCTCCATCTGCAGTTGCCCAGGGGCGCTTTAAAATTAAATGCAAAACGGTCTCTAAAAGAGATCACAAGGAAATTTAGAACTGGCAGTGCGCTCAAATGTTTGGAAAACTATTTCTGTAATTCTTTTAACGAGACAGAAGTTTGTTCAAATTCATGTTTTCTTTAACACCAGTGAGTTTAGGGAAATGGACGGTGTTTTTTTTTCATAATTTATCACCCGCACAATGCTATTTTTTTAAACATATCCCCGTCATATCCAAAATAGATTATTTCTCACCTTGCAATATCTTACTGTGGGCAGTGTGCAGTCAAATCCACGTAAAATGCAAAGTCTTCAGCCCATCCTGGGTGTTCCAATTTTCTTTCCTCCTTTCATTTTTCTTTCATAAATTTAACAATAGCGGGTTTCAATTTGAAAAATCGTTTCAGGCATGCCCCTTGACTTAACCAACGTACTTTGAAATAATATAGTCCAGTTACAAAAGACCTGACACCCCTTTAATTTCCTGAACGGTTACAGATATCGAAACGAGGTTTCGTGCAATTGATAGTACCCTGAGGGGCACTGTTTTGTATGGATAATGCCCTGATATCAGGCATCAACCGAGATGTTGATACAAGTATGATTTTTTTTAATGGAAATGTATACTTTTCATAACTATATTCAGTAGGTCTTGGAAAGGCAGTTGCGATGATATAGCGCTTTTATTACTGACACTGAAGCCTTTCGCAAGAGAATCCGAGAAATGCACTAAAACTGGGAAGCAATGAGGCGAGAGTAGGCCATTGCTGTGAAATAACACCAAGCTCTCAGACCAGACTCAGCCGTTATATGCCGATGCAGCAAGGCACGCCTTCGCTACTAAAATAAAACCTCATTTTGTATACGACCTAGAAACACCTACGATTTTTTTTTGTGAGACTATGGCATATGCTAGTTTCTGGCGTATCAGATGGGACTAAGGAAAGCTGTTTCAATTGTACGTACTTTTCCAGGTTTTTGTTGGAACAACTACAGTTTTTCGAGCAGTTTTTCATTACTATTTTCACAGAATTTTCTTGACATTCGTCTCATAATAGCGTGTCTAACTTTTGCACATTGGTGTACATGTCAGCATGCAAGAAATTATGAATCATAAATGATCTGCTGACAGACAACACAGTTTTGTTAGTTCTGGGGCACAGAGAAGTAAACAGTCGAAAAGCTTAATACAACGATGTAGACTGGCATGACCATGTTTACAATGTAATATCTGATTCCGGATGACTCAGTTTTAGAATATTTCTCTCATTCTTTTGCAAGGAGTTTCTACTACAAAATTAACAAGCATTGTATCACTGCAGTCGTCTTCTCATGCGCTTTCGGATGCCGTTAAGAAAGTATATCATTCTCTTTAAAAAATTATACTTGCCTCATATTCACGATCGATACAAAAGTGAAGATTCTGTATTACACACCAAATTACGTGTCCCTTAGCATGCTATCGTTGGCCCAAAACCTAGCTTCGGTATCTAAAATCATTCACGAAATAAAAGGGGTATTACGTCGTGCATGACTCATCCTGAATATACTCCCTTTGTCAGAAATGTTACAGGACAGATTAAAAAAAATATAGAAAATTGTACTTCAGTTACCAACGTTTCTGGAGGTCTTGAAAGAAAGCAGGGAAATTTTCAACTTCTATGCTTGTAAGCTCATTTGTCACAGGCTGTCGTATGTATGTGATATCTTGATGGAGTTTTCTTTCAGTTGCATTCTTGAAAGGGCCTCGCTGCAGTTGCTTAATCATCGTCCACATTTCACTAGGGTTTTCCCAGCTTAACGCATATCTTATTTTTCACTCTTTGCTCAGAATCAGCATCGATTGTGTCACCAAAACTAATGCGCCAAGAATCCAGACAGGGTGTTGCTAAGCACAGCCTTGCCACATAGTGAGTTTCACGGAAACACGTGCAAGGTCATTTCGAGGACACACACATTAACATGAAAGCAACATTTGTTCCCTTTTGGTATTGCAAGCTCAGAAATAAAAAAAAGCCTGTCCTGGAACTTTTTCTGCGAAATGGATTAGTCTCCATACTCTTCGTACAGTTTCACTGAAACAGTTATACCTGACGGCATAGTAATGTATTCTACTTCCGAATATTTGCTACTTGATCCATCAATGTCATCATGTCAGCTATGTCTGCTAATTTAAAACAAAGTGCTTTTTGATGTACAGAACACAGAATCTCGTCTGCTAATCTTTGTAATTTCTGGTTCTTTCCTCGTCAACTAAAAAAATGGTTCAAATGGCTGTGAGCACTATGGGACTTAACTTCTGAGGCCATCAGTCCCCTAGAACTTAGAACTACTTAAACCTAACTAACCTAAGGACATCACACACATCCATGCCTGAGGCAGGATTCGAACCTGCGACCGTAGCGGTCCCGCGGTTCCGGACTGTAGTGCCTAGAACCGCTCGACCACCCCGGCCAGCCCGTCAACTAAATCTTTAAATTCTATCTGAGTGGTGTGTAATGTTCCATAGGAAATTTCTGCTACTCATATATTACTGCGACTGCATAATGGATATGGAAAATTTCAACCTTCTGTTCTCGTTCCCATCCACATCTTGTGACGATAGATCACTAGACTGCCTGTTTTTGTGCGAATAACCACTGGACCAACTTCCTTTATACCACGAACAAATAGCGAAGGATAAACAGTGCTTACACCAAGACCCTGGCGAGCTGAAGAAAGCCGTGTCGATCAAAAGAAGCCTCATCAAATGCTGGAAGGAAGTGTCGCATCGCTCTGCTGTATGAAATGTGGCGCTATACCGAGAGGAACCGAGCAAAGGCGAGACGTACCAAACAGTGACGAGACAGACCGAACCTCGGAGTGCTTGGAAGCAGCACATTGTGCAAAAGTGAAATTTTGCACGACTTGGTCGACCATGGTGTATAACAACTGACGCTCGGAAAACCGATATTTGATCAGAATAGCAGAGCCGAATTAGACAACGTGTGAATATGATAGTGAAAATGGGCCTCCGGTATCTGGCGAGCTATGCGGGCGCGCGCGGGCCGCTTAGCGCTTACCTCCTCGCGGGACAGCGTCTCGTGTGGCCAGCGCGTGTCCAGGTCCTGCAGCAGGCGCAGCAGGATGCGAGTGTCCAGCGGCGAAGACAGCGCCTGCCGGCAGTAGGACGTCCAGCGCACAGCGGCCAGCTGCAGCTCCGTCACGTCGCCCTGGATCGCGTGTTGGTGCTGGATCGTCTACGCCACATGCGGCAGCTCGCCGCTCCACTCCCACGTCGGGCCCTGCGGGCACATCGCCGGCACCCGTCACTACAGACAATCTCACAGGACAAAATATCAGCCACCCCCTCAAAAAAGCTCAACTCGTCGCTTTGGAGCTCTGAAGGTGGCAGGGGTAAAATACAGGGAGCGAAAGGCTATTTACAATTTGTACAGAAAGCAGATGACACTTATAAGAGTCGAGGGGTATGAAAGAGAAGCAGTGGTTGGGAAGTGAGTGAAACAGGGTTGTAGCCTATCCCCGATGTTATTCAATCTGTATACAGAGCAAGCAATAAAGGAAACAAAGGAAAAGTTCGGAGTAGGTATTAAAATCCATGGAGAAGAAATAAAAACTTTGAGGTTCGCCGATATTGTTGTAATTCTGTCAGAGACAGCAAAGGACCTGGAAGAGCAGTTGAACGGAATGGACAGTATCTTGAAAGGAGGGTATAAGATGAACATTAACAAAAGCAAAACGAGGATAATGGAATGTAGTCGAATTAAGTCGGGTGATGCTGAGGGAATTGGATTAGGAAATGAGACACTTAAAGTAGTAAAGGAGTTTTGCTATTTGGGGAGCAAAATAACTGATGGTGGTCGAAGTATAGAGGATATAAAATGTAGACTGGCAATGGCAAGGAAATCGTTTCTGAAGAAGAGAAATTTGTTAACATCAAGTATAGATTTAAATGTCAGGAAATCGTTTCTGAAAGTATTTGTATGGAGTGTAGCCATGTGTGGAAGTGAAACCGTGGGCAATAAATAGTTTAGACAAGAAGAGAATATAAGCATTCGAAATGTGGTGCTACAGAAAAATGCTGAAGATTAGATGGGTAGATCACATAACTAATGAGGAGGTTTTGAATAGAATTGGGGAGAAGAGAAGTTTGTGGCACAACTTGACTAGAAGATGGGATCGGTTGGACATGTTCTGAGGCATCGAGGGATCACCAATCTAGCATTGGAGGGCAGCGTGGAGGGTAAAAATCGTAGAGGGAGACCAAGAGATGAATACACTAAGCAGATTCAGAAGGATGTAGGTTGCAGTAGGTATTGGGAGATGAAGAAGCTTGCACAGGATAGAGTAACATGGAGAGCTGCATCAAACCAGTCTCAGGACTGGAGACCACAACAACAACAACCTGTGTAGGACTTCTGCCAAGCTGTCATGTTACCCTCCACCGCTCTGAAGTATGTCATGCCGGCCAAGTGGTGGGTACACCTTCTGATCAAAAGTGTCCAGCATCTAGTAATGGACATAAAGGGCACTGCGCACACACACCAACCGACCGACCAATTTCCTGTACAGCCTACACACTTTACGACCTACTTTACTGAGTGACTACAGGGACAAAAGATGAACTTCTGTTGGTCGGCTGGCAGGGCAGCGCTACACATAACATAATTTTTTGGGTGGAGTGATTGGGGGAGGGAGGGGTTGGGTGAAATTGTGACGGAGATCATGCGAAGGGCTGGTGGGTCGGCTGTTGGCTGTGTGTGTGTGTGTGTGTGTGTGTGTGTGTGTGTGTGTCCCTTTATTACTCATGGGATATGACCACCCTTTAATTTATGATAGCTGGAATTCTGCTGGGGACATTTCCAGTGAGGTGCATGAATGTCAGTGAGGGAATGACAGTCTGTTCTTCTTCAAGTGCTGAAACCAGAGGTGGTAGTGATGTTGGATTCTGGAGCGAAGTCGATCTTTTAACACTTCCCAAATGAGTTTCATTGGGTTCAGGTCGGGACACTGGGCAGCATAGTCCATTTCAGGAATATTGTTATTCACAAACCACAGATACTGCCGCACAACAGGGTTTACTATCACGCTGAAACAATTATAGTCTCCGAAAACGTCCTGTGCTGAATGCAGCCTAAAGCTCCACAAAATGTCTTCATATACTTCTGCATATAGCGTTTTCCTAAGTGCAATGAGGGAACGACACCCTAAGCACGATAAACAGCCCCATATTGTAACATCATCTCTTCTGTACTTCTGTGTTGGAATTACGCATGATGGCAGGCATTCTACAAACCCTTTCATTGGATTTCCAAAGTATGTAGCGTGGTTCCTCACTTCAAATCACCCCTTTCCAGTGATACACTGCCCAATGGCGTCATTCTTTACATCACCCCATGTTTTGCTTAGCACTAATTACAGAAATTTGTGGCTTGACAGAAGCTGCGTGACCATCGTACTCCATTCCATTTAACTCTCATTCATTGTGCTAGCTGGACTACTGGTAGTACTTTGGAACACACGAGTGATCCCTTCCACTCATTTCGTGTGGTTTCTTACAACCACCGTCTGCTAGGGTTGGAGGTCCTGTCCGTCAGTACATGATGTCTGCTTCATCTAGGTTTAGCTGTTAAGTTTCCTCTCCACTTCCACTGCACACTCCCATCGCTAGCAGTCGACTTGGGCAGCTTTAGAACGTCTGAAATGACCCTGATGGATTTGTTACTCTGGTGACATCCAGTCACTACGTTCGAGATCACCGAGCCCTCGTGAACAACCCATTTTACAGTACTGTTTCTCTGCTAATAAGACAATGGCTCCCACCTCCAGTTACCCTGTCAAGTCTACCTCTCGTGACATATAGTCGCCAATTCCGCATCACATAGCGGTGTCCAGATACTTTTGATGAGATGGTTTATGTGCCAGTCAGTTATAAGGAACACCGCAGAAAGAAGGCTCTACATGGAGAAGTGACAGGATTGCAGTTAGTAGTAATCGTGTTTGGACTCTCCTGTGATCAGATCGTGAGTGCAGTCCACCGATTTGTTGATGTATCAAGACAGTAATGGTAGATCTCTCGCAGCCATGTAGTACGGCGTAGGAGCAACACTAGTAAGAAGACTTTAGCTGACATGGACCAGAGACAATTGTCATACACTACCAGATACAATTGGTTTCAAACATGACAAGGAATTGCTGCTCACAGCGAATGCTTTGGATCGCTCTAAGTCACGTAGAACTGATACCAGACGGTTGTGTGACACTCCACTGCTGACCTAATTCAGGACAGTGCCTCTTTACAATGAAATTCTGTGTATGTGCCACTCAATTATCCGAAATTTGCGCTGTAAGATAGGTTGACGAGGTAATAGGACATGTACATGTGTTAAGACATTAGGCAGTAACTTGGATGGTACTAGAGGGAGCTGTAGAAGGTAAAAACTGTAGGTGAAAACAGAGATTGGAATATATGCACCAAATAATTGAGGACATTGTTCTTCTGAGATGAAGAGGTTGATTGGTGTATCATTGTGGATTGTCTACAAGGAATGGTGGACCACTCACAGTCATGTAACACATGTTAAGAGCAGCCATTGTTAAAACACCCTAACCGACAGTGACTAGTGACGGATGTCACACCTCGCCAATGACAATATTTTTCCAACCCGACAGAAATTGCTGCAGTCATTCAATGCAGACACGGATCCACAGTAGGATCCTAATGGGGGGGGGGGGGGGGGGGCTCTCAGTTTCTTACTTTCTCACCTCTCCCACCGGAAGGATCCAGGACTGAAAGAATGCAACAAGTTTCCAGCGAACCAACGTTGCGAATGGAACTGCATGCCATGGACTTTCGAAACGAGGTACTTCGCAAAAGGTCATTGCTCTCAGCGGCATGTGGAGTTGGACGTCTTTAATTGGACAAACAACACAGTATCTGGGCAGTAGTTGACTGGAGTGCAATCATGCCATACTGAAGAGTGGAAGTTGTGGATCAGGCCGGAGGTGGTTCTGTGATGTTTTGGGGCAGTTTTCGCACCGTGACTTGCGACCATTCATTGCCATGAAAATTAACCACGATGTTCATCTCTACATTATCTGT
This sequence comes from Schistocerca americana, assembly GCF_021461395.2. NCBI lineage: Eukaryota > Metazoa > Arthropoda > Insecta > Orthoptera > Acrididae > Schistocerca > Schistocerca americana. The sequence continues at coordinate 647,211,078 of NC_060124.1, forward strand.
AATTAAGCATTACCCCTCTACATTTTGATATGGATATGCTGTGGACCCTCCCGTCTTCCAGGATGACAGCAGCCATTTTCACAGGGTTGTATTCTTATGTTCCTGGTATGACAAACACTCTCACTCCTCTCTGCAGATGACAGCTCTTGCAGGGGTGGATTCGTCAAGTGGATGTGGCATACCTGAAGAAAGTTCTGGAGCATATCATTGTGTGGAACTGAAATATATACCAAGCGAAAATTTGAGAAGTATAAATTAGAAGGACCGAAGATTTGGCTTCCTTTCAGCATCATCATGACTAGAGACTGTGCATAAACTGAGATGTGTGAAGGGTGTGAAGGGAAATCGGTGTATGCTTTTCAAAGGATCTATCCATGCAGTGACCTGAAGTGGTTCAGGGAAGCCACGAAAATCTGATCTCAGTGTGGGGCGAGTATTTGAATCCACCGTCCTCCCCAGTACAAGACCCTTACCTTCATCACTACGCCACTTCAAACGATCAGAAGTTGGGGAGAATTTGATCCTTTCAGATGAGGTACTATCGAAGAAGGTAGTAAAGTAGAGAGACGGGATACGAAACAAGGAGGTACTGAAAAAACAGCCGGCCGCAGTGGCCGAGCGGTTCTAGGCGCTACAGTCGGGAACCGCGCGACCGCTACAGTCGCAGGTTCGAATCCTGCCTTGGGCATGGATGTGTGTGATGTCCTTAGGTTAGTTAGGTTTAAGTAGTTCTAAGTTCTAGGGGACTGATGACCTCAGATGTTAAGGCGCATAGTGCTCAGAGCCATTTGAACCATTTTGAAAAAACAAATAGGCCCTATATTAAATCTATGGGAAAGCCTTACCAGTAGAATGGTTACGTTAATGGAACATTTGCCACGCAGGCCGCTAAAATTAATTTTGCGCTGGAAGGAATTAGAAATGGAAAAAAGTAATGTAGGTGTAGACAGATACTAGAACACGCGTCCTAGTACAAAGAAATTATAAACTTGGTGTTCTAGATACGTTGAAACAGACTTCGAGGGGTTGTAGATGGTATCTTGAGGAATACGTTGCGGGTAGAAACCCGTGTTGGGGAACGTCGTTCAACGACGCTAGAGCGCGCCGATGTTATAGGCGCTGGCAGCAAACGTGACTTTGCACGCTGAAGGACGGTAGGCAGAAAGTCTCTTAATGTTGTTTGTTTATTCACTGATCGACTGATTACCGCGACCTTCAGTGGAGAAGGTGGAGCTAGCTGCTGCTTAGAACGGCTTTGTTTCCTATGAATACGATGCTCTGGTGCTTCGGTTGGTGGCGGTTTCTGACACGAGTATCCACCCGCAGTTTATTTTTCTCCTGGAACCCTCTAAAATACAGGAGAAAAATAAACTACAGATGGAAACCCGTGTCCGAAACAGTCATCCACCAAGGCAACAGAACATCGCATTCATTGGAGACAAGGCCTGTCTACGCAGCAGCTAGCTCCATCCTCTCCAATGGCGATCATGGCAATCAGTTGTGATCACTGAATAAGAAATAACATTGCGAGGCGTTCCTCTTACATTTCGTCAGTGTACAATGTGAATTTGCTGCCGAAAGGGTGCCCTAGTGGCAGACATAGGCTTCTATGACTTCGACGTTCTGTAGCTTCGTTGGATGAAATTTCTAGACACGTACTCCTATCCTCCATTTGTTCCTCAAGACACCCTCTACAACTCCTTGAATTTTGTCGCAACATTTCGGGGACACCCTGTAGAGATGAAAAGTAGTGCAGAAGATAGGAAGCGATGTAGGACTCCAAACCAGTCGAAAGACAGATGAATTAAAAAAACAGACAGTACTTTGGATACACAGCTGTACACCAGGATAAACTGAAGCAATACCACGTGGGAAGACTGTGGCTAAGGTCCTAAATTCTAAGCTTGTATATGTATTGTCAAGCAACGTACAACTGGTTCATGAATCAGTACTGACAATGTTTCGCGTCAATTGTTAAATGTGTGATATAATAACCAGAACATGTTTCGGGACTACGTTATTACTTTATAAAGTGGTATAAAGTAAGGAAGCAAATCGAAGATCGCAATACTACATACACTGAAAACCATGTAATTATATTGTCCTGCATTATACCATACCCTGATTGAGCCGTGCGCGGCTCGTGTTAGTGCCGTTTATTGCTTAACATCTTGTCTTTGCGGTACTGCCGTCCTGTTTCTTATTAGATTTACTGGCGTCACTAAGTTGCTGGCTTGCCTGCCCGTGAGTGGCACCAGCGGTGCTTATCGATAAGAGGACTGTCGTACTATCTTTAGAGCGACCGCTAGTATTTCCGGGTCGTCGTGTGTTGGGACGGAGCAGCAGTGAGGTCCGGACAGCCATGTACCTGTTATTGGAACACAGCATTCTGGACAGCTCAGGAACATATTTAGATAGTTGCATGTATTCTCTGTGGTTATCAAGATTAGTGCTGAACCATCTTTTTTTCTGGTTCAGTGCTGGCAGACAGTAATAAACTTAGTTTCATGTAAGTACTGTGTGAATTATGAAATTTTTCCACCACACAGTGCTGCCTGCATATTACTGGATGTTCTGTGAGTAAATTTTCCACTGTAACTGCGAGAAATGCGTTCGATTTTCCCCAGATAGTAGCATAGCTATATTGTTAAAATACTTTCCCCGGTTTTCAGAAAGCATGGGTGGTTTTTCAGGAATTCCATTTCTAATCTGTGCAATCGCATTTGAGCAAACTTTTTTATATCCTATTTTGAAATTTAATTCATAGTGTGTCGCACTTCGTAGATTTATACTTAGTCATAGGCTACAGAAGTGGGGGGGGGGGGGGGGGGGGGAGGGAGGAGGGGGACGTCAGGGGACAGACAGCAAGGAGTTGCACTTGCCACCAACCCCCCCCCCCCTCCCTCCCCACCATGAGCATCTGCGATAAACTTCATCCATTTAAGAATTCTCACTAATTTCTGGATGTGTCCCGCATGTAATTCGTGACAGACTAAATATTGAGTGTCCTGTCAGTTATTTGTGCAATGTTTCATTCGTTATAATAAATACATCATTTGCCTGTCGTTTCGGAACACTGCTGAAACAAAGTACCTTGTGCTGCTTCTTTCGCCCCCTCATACAGCTGGAAATTAGTTGCGGTAATGGACAGTTCCGACTTAGCACCGTGTATACCTGTCTGACAACTGTCCGAAATTTTAAGAACAGCCCTTTCGTTTCTGGACATCGTGACCTTAACAAAATGTCTGAACTTTACCTGTTAAGGCTTGCTGAGACTTTAACAGCAGACAACTGGATTTCATATCCGAAGATTTATTTCATTTGCAGTATGGACAACATAACATCCTATACTATGTGTTTCTTTACTTTTGGTTTATCTGAGGGCAAACAATAATCCTAGGCTAAACACGATGGAAAATTGTGAATATTGAGGTTGAAATGGTGTTTGGATCTTTCTCAACTGCATGGTTGAGAATTTATACGCTGTATGACCCTGTCTCACTTCTAGTCACATAACTTGTGTACTCGAGTTCATGCATGTACACATGATCACTCCAAACCGAAGAGACGAAGACCATTTTGTTTGCATCATTGGCCTTTGATACGTGATTATGGGTATTCATGTCGGCTCTCCAGCCAGATCAGATGATGTTTTGAATCTGGAGCCCCGACATGAATACAACCAATTATTACGCCGGCAGAGATTACGGAATCACATGAAGATCCTCTACGGTGAGGGGACGTTTCAACTTTCAAGGGTATTTCATGAACTTCGTAAGAAGGGGAAATTACTGAGCAACCTCGCTTTTTGGCTGAGATGCTGGAATGAAGTTTTAATACCTAAATTTGCCAGAATTGTTGATTACATTGAGACAAGAATGGCCAACACCATTAAGAAGCGTGCTGGTTTTGCCTTACTAAGGGAGCGCAATAGTTTTATACGCGCACAACTGGATTTCATATCCAAAGATTTATTTTATCTGCATTTGGCAGTTTCAGCGCTGCTTCCGCTGCATCCTGGAATTGGGTCGACAGTTCGTCCTGGGCAATATCAGACTGGGTGTAGGCAAACGCCGTCAGTAGGAAATCTTCGAAAATTCAACGGTTTTCTTCGCAGTCTACACTGATAACACCCGTCGACATGTGATCAGTCTCACAATGAAAGAGTGAACGATGCTATGCCTGCAGTATTGGAACAGGAATTCAATTTTACCCATACACCCAGTGATGTTCCAATTACGGAATACATTTCTGCCGTTGAACAAGTCGTGTCCAGGTTTCCCGACCATCTAGCTGATGAGGTTAGGTAAGAGGTGTCTCAGCTGTGTCAGGTGCCACCCCCGCGAGGTAACATCTCGCTTTAAAGAGCCGCAATCCGGTCCTTCAGAGAAGATTTCGTAATTCCTCCAGCGGACAAGGCCAGTTCAACGGTTCTTCTTTTGCGGGACAATTATGTGCTTAAAATTTATCTCTCTCTTGCACACTTGGCATACCAAAGATTGCAGAACTATCCAACTCACCGTATAAAACCCAAGACTCTCAAGACTCTTCCAGTCATTAAAAGAGACTTCATTATCTGATGAAGTTCTGGGAAAAACGTCGACCTGGTTCTGCAGTCCAGCCGAGATTATACGGTTTGCCTAAGGTAGACAGGAAGTACTTTCTCTTCGGCTTTTTGTTAGAAATTTGGGCACTCCTACTTATAAGTTGGCTAAGTATCTAGCGTCCATGCTCAGTCCCCCTGTCGGAAATTGCTATAATCTTATTTCCAATTCTCTGGTTTTTATTCAACATATGACTTCTGAGTCTCAATCCCAAGAATTGGCTCTTTAGTTTTGATGTTGCGTCTCTGTTTTCCAAAGTTCCTCTTGAGGATTCTTTGCAGTTAATTTGTGAAAAATTGGACGAAGAAACAACAAGCTTTGTCACCATGTGTTGACGTTGACGTATTTTTTTACTTAATGACAAAAGTTTTAAACAAACTGAGTGGCTATTGGGAGTCCATTATCCCCCGTGGTCGCCAATTTGTGGAAGATTGAGGACATTGCAACATGGTTCTTTAAACCAACTTGTTCATGGAGATACGTCGACCATACGTTTATGGGATGGCCATTTGGGAGGGATGTTCTGGATCGTTTTCTGTATCATTTTAATTGTGTGCATCCCAATATTGAGTTCATTATGGAAGTCAAAGAGGACGGCGAACATCCGTTTTTAGGTGTCTTGGTCCACAGGAGGGGTGATGGGACATTAGGACAGTTTATCTGAAGCACACGCATACGAACAGATATCTTTATCCATCAGGCAGTTATCAATCCTACCAACGCAACGAGGTCCTACTTACATTGGTGAAAAGGGTTTACGCTATCTGAGATGCAGACAGTTTGACGCAAGAACTGGAGACTGGACATTCGCGGGAACTAACAGAAGATACAAGCAAATCTGCGGAATTCCTACATTTTGCGGGGAGCATATCTTCAGAAACAGGAAAAAGTTTAAAGAAGTTTGATATTAAAAGTATTTTCCGTCCACCACCTGAGACCACAGCTCTGCTGGGCTTAGTGAAGGATAACTTTGGTTCGAGAAAGCCCGGGATCTACACAATTCCCGCAGTTGCGGGAAAGCCTGTATTGGACTAACTATTCGTACGCTCCAGTATCGTTGCGTGAAGCACGATCGGCACGCACATTTAATTCAGCCAGAAAAATCTGAGTGTCTGAACATTGTCTTACTGAAAAATATGAAATGTTGTACGATGAGACAAGTGGTTGACCCTGCGTCGCTGTATTGGGACTGTGTAGTGGAAGAAGCCATTGGAATGCCGCTATCTAACAATACTCTGAATTGAGATAAGAGGTACCCTTTAACTAACAATTAGAACCTTGTTCTGTTTGATGTTAAGAAACACAATGGTCCCTGTTTCGGTCATCAGAAACTGTCAGTTTTTTATATCTATTGTTCCCACGAGCTTTCACCACCTGTGCGCTGTTGTGCCTGTCGCTAGAGGGCAGTTGTGTTCGCGCACGCGCGGTGGACCCACGGTCGATGGATATTTGTGTTCCGGCTGATAGTGTGACGGCTCACAGCCATAGTATTGTGACCAGATGACGATGTGTTCCACCTGGAGACCTGACATGAAAACAACCAATGGGGACGTTTACGGAACCTCAAATGGTGATTCTGCTGACCAATTCTATAGTTGTTTTTAACTATTATTCTATGTTCACATTCACATCAAGCATGTCAGAAGATGTACTGCTGATATACTCATGAGGTACGCTTACTTTCAAGGTACAGCTGCCATCTACATTTGAATAATGTTCGCTGTGTAGCTGTCAAGCGTTTGAGACAGGATAGGCTGTGTGTACTTCATGTGAAACTTATTTCTGCTGCCAAGGGTATTTAACTCCACTGGACGCTCTTTGTTGCTTCCGTACAAGGTAAAACAAAATTAACCACTCTGGAGCAACCCATACTCTAGCTACGCTACATATAAATCTGACCACAACCAACATTTCATTGGGGAGTTGGCAGTATTTCTAACTAGTCAAAATCAGCCTCTGATTATCACAAGAAGCAACTGCATGGAAAAAAGCGGGAATTTCAGAACATCCTTTAGTTACATGATTTGGCCTCACCAAACACCTGTAGTACTTTACTTGGAAGAAACACAGCAGTATGATGAATCTCACAGGATACTGAGCTACAAGCATGTGAATTGGGCATTGTTCAAGGAAATGCTTGAAAAGTCGTATCCCACAAATTCCCAAAATTACACAAAGCAGGAAACTTGTTGAAGCTGTCAAAGCCCTTACCACCGCAGTTCAGGATGCAATAGCAGGTACCATTACAGTACTTATACCACAAGAATGCTCAATGGCCCTGCTCCCAGAAATACAGGGGCCGATGTCAATGAGAGATCATCTCGGGAGATACTGGATGTACAAACAGAATATTAGCAGGCTCCAGGAGATCATACGGGCTAAATTAAAACTTTTAAAACCACAAACTGGGACAATACACTCGCAGGGCTGCACACCACATGACCTGGAGTGTGGCAAATAGCTGTCCACTCCACCAAGAAGAAATACTACACACCAAGTTTACAAATACCTTACAGACCAGCATACTCCATGGAGGAGAAGCATGAGCTGATGACCAGAACACTAGCAACATCATTCACACTGAATCTGGCTCCTTCCAATCCAGCACTGCTACTTGAAATGGACCAGGAGGTTACATGGCTTGTAACCCAGCCCAAGTGCAGTGTAACAATACATACTGCTACACATGAAATTACACAGGTTATTAAGCACAAAACAGCTAGAAAAGCTCCTGGTCCCAATCACTTTCAAAACCGTGTCACCCAGGAGTTCATGAATAAAGCTATAGAGCATCTCACACATATGACGAATACCATTCTACAACATCAACACTTCCCTGTCCTGATGTTCAGGAAGCCAGGGAAATACCACTCCCTACCACAAAATTACGGAGCCATCAGCCTGCTGAGCTCCCTAAATAAGATTGTTGAGAAGATGATTCTCAAACATCTTACTATGCACTGCAACACCAATGACTCGCTGAGACTGGAGCAATTTGGATTCAGCAATCACCACTCCACAACACAACAACTCCTCCGCGTAGTAGAACATATTACACACACCCCCAACACCAACAAAGCTACAGGAGCGCTGTTCCCGGTCTTCAGTCATCTACAGCACAATCGTCTCATTCGCAAACTCTGCACTGCTAGTCTCTCCGACGAGCTCATACATCTTACACACTCATATCTCACCCACAGAAGCTTCAACACCGACGTTCAGGGCAAACAGTCAACACAACACAGTATACAAGTGGGAGTACTCCAAGGCAGCATCCAAGGGCCCCTCTTGTTTAATCTCTACGTCAATGACTTTCCAACTGAACAAAACACAATGGCAACCATCTACGCAGATGACACTACCATCCTAGTGCAAGACTGGAAACCATCAGGCATAATTCGCAACTGCAAGCAAAACTGCCTAGCTGGAATGACAGTGTGTTAAAGCAAATGCTGACAAGTGTGAAGCAGTTCTGTTCATTGACAAGCCATAACAACTGCACAAACATTAAGTGTTCTGGCATACCCACAAGCTCTGGAATGAAAATTAAGATCGCAAGAGCAAAGAAGGCAGCCAATAGCCCATTGGCAAGGACCACACCACGACGGGAGCAGGCCCCTAGACCAAGAGAATATAAGTGCCGCTCCTGCCAGCCTCGGCCACTCAGTATTTGGACAGGATTAGGACAGTATACGGACAGGCCTAGCGCAGAATGGTACAATAACAGTTATTAGTGATCCACAAACTGTGTGTCAAACTTGCACGAACATTGTATATAGCAAAGGACTCTGATTTATACTGCATGTCGCCTATTGCTTGCGACACCATTGTAAATTCCAGGTTAAGCATTGTCAAGCTTCTTATTTGTAATAAAAACTATTAATGTTGTTTGCTTGAATTGTTGTATAGCATTTTGAGAATGCAGCATCCTTTAGGCACCCTATACGAGATGAGTGGGCAGGACCCCACATTAAGACTGCAGACGAATAACACTACACACACGCCCGATACGTTTCAGTGTGAAAGTCAAACACTTCAGTGACAGGCCAACTGAGCAAATGCAAGGCTCAAACAGTGTTACTCTAAGCTCAGCAGGTAAAGCACACTGAATAGGAGGGTATCGAGGTCCGTGTACATGATACTGATTAGACCCATGATGATACATGCAGCTGCAGTCTGGGGTTACGTGGCTCTGACCGCCTGTGCTGCCTACAGGTGATACAGAACGAAGTGCACCACAGTCCACACACACACTGTCGACCTTCACAGAGAATACTGCCTTGAGACTCACACACAGATATTCAAAAAACTCACCACACGACTGTACAGGAACTTGAGACACTCTGACAATCACTTCATTCTTAACCTGGGAAACTACGACCACAACCATGGGTGAAAACACAACTGCTGAAAAACACTTCTATCTAGGGACAATTAATCACCTGTGGACAGCACAAGCTCACAGACAAAATAAACACTGGTGAATCCCTGCATTACAGCAAAACTAAATGGCATTGCCAGCTGCAAATATCTAGCTGACGAACTGGCAATACGGGAAAGCAGTATTGCACACTAAACATAAACATATCCAACCAAACCTCTTTATGGCCAATTGACCACTTGTATAATGACCTTGGCATGTTACAAGTACAGATGCTGCAGGTGGCCCAGGAGACACTCAGGTGCACAGCCCAGGAGTACCCCTCCTCAATAGGACTGACACTCGTAAAGAGTGTTTTAAGCTGCGACAGTGGTATTGAGCATCGCACGATACCCAAAACTAACGACAACCTCACCCTTGCAGACAGAAAGAAACTGCTATTGCTCTTACTATCTGTCCAGACTATTGCAGAAGTTCTTTTCCTTTGGTGCTTGCCTCGGCACTTTTCTCCCTCTGCCCTTAAAACTGCTACGTTCTGCTCACTTCTTGACCACTTCTATCGCCTCAAAGTACCTGTATTAGTGGGTAATCCTACGGACAACATCATGACCCCACATCCTGTGCACTTCTCAATTGTAACGAAGCAAACGGAGGTGATGGTAGAACTTTGGTGATGGTCACCATGTCAGTGTGGGTGTGGAGTAGCTTCGCCCTTTAAAGAAAAAGGCATTACCACGAATTGGACCTGGGTCCTCCACATAGCAGCAAGATATGCTGACCTCTGAGCTGCTTAAATGGACAAGAGAGAATTTAGCATTAATTGCAAAGTTTGCAACCATAACAATCACAATATAAATAATTTCCATAGAGAATATGCATTGAAGCTTAGGGTTAAGAAAACTGTTTTATATTCAGGTGCAACACCCTTTTAACATCTGCCAGCCGACATTAGGAGCAATCTGGAAATCCCCAAATATTCAAAATTAAAGTAAAAAATGTTTTATTAGCCAGTCCACCAATAATTTACCTGGATATGTGAATTTACCTACCTGTCCCACCTCAGATACACAACGCACAAACACTTTCTAACAGAAACCATATTTAGCCATGCAACATATTCTCTAGGAGCAGACAGGAATGGCAGATGGTTTACTCCACAGAGGGAAGCTGGCAGCAGCTTTGGAATGCCTTTTGAAGTGGTGATTCCACCTTAGTAATAGCCTATGTGCAGGTACGGTTGGTTCTCCACGGAACAGAAACTACTGTACTGGTCCCAACGTGGCATTGACAGCATAAAGGGCAGCAGCCCTGTAAAGTTAATTGTTTTGGTATCATTTTAGAAGTGTCAACTACATTTCATTTTTGATTATTTTATTTTTGTGATTTAGGAGCAGAAAACTATAGTGGTAAGTATACTTCCCACTGTCTTTAGTAAGCTGTTATGAGTTACTACTACATGTGAAAAAAAGGAATTTTCTGTTTTTATTTGACTATCTATTTTACAATCCTAGAAACTTCATTCAACACTACGTAAAGAAACGAGCTGAGACAAGTCACAATAGCATATATTGCAGAATGAAACAATGTGTTCTGTTGTAACAAGTGACAAAAGCACTGATGTCATGACAAACAGACACCAGTTGTTTAGCATATTATCACAAAAGGTCAACCACATCCAGAGGAGGTACAACATTTTCCCAAGAGCATAGTAAAACAACTAAATTAGTGGTAAGTATGGTCAGTTGGTGGTAAGTATCCTTTCCGCTGTCCAAAAAAGAAATTAATTTTGTGGTAAGTATATTCCCCTTGTATCATGGAAAAATTACTTTGGTAATAAGCATACTTCCCAGTGGCCTTCAGAACAACATTATTTGGTGGCACATATAGTTGCAACTGCTTCTGAAAGGAACAAGTGACATTTAATGACAATTAAAAGCTACATTTCATAACAGACAGAGAGTTCAGCTGGTGCAGCAAACTAACATCAGGTGCCAGGTGCATACAGAGCTCGTATGATGTGTTCTCAGGAATACAGTAAAGAAATACAGTTGATGGGAAGTACACTTCCCACATCCTGTGAAATGGTTAAATCAGGAACTTCTCTCACAATATATCGAGCAAGGTGGCACAGTGGTGAGCTCACTGGACTCACATTCAGGGCGACTAACAGTTAAAGTCCATGCATTACTCTCCTGTGGCAACCTGTTCACCTCAGAGTAGCCCTTTCGACCTACAGCCTCAATTATCTGCTGGATGTATTCCAGTCTCTGTTTTCCTCTACAGTTTTTGCTCTCTACAGCTCCATCTAGTCCACCCAGACTTGGGTTTCCTGAGCTTTCTCTAAATCAGTATAGGCAAATGCCGAGATGGTTTCTCTGAAAGGGCACAATAAATAGCCTTCCCATCCTTGAAACAATCAGAGTTTGTGCTCAGACACTAAAGACCTCAATGTTTATGGGACATTAAACACTTATCTTCCTTCATTTCTCCTTTCTCAATATTCTTTTGTCTACCAGAAATCACTAAGTACAACTGACTGTGTAATGTAGGTGAAAGCGAACCTGCACTCTCATTTACCTTAGCAGAGTGCACTGTGTCTCCATTCGTTAATGGGACAGTGTGACTCACGTGGGCCGTACAGTCTGTCGACCTGCTGCAAAGAATCACTTAAGGCTTTTACTGGTCACGAGAGATATACTTAGCAGTAGCTGTGTTTCTTTACTGCATTTATGGGAATACATTGAACCACTCTGCATGCTCCTGGCATCCAGTGATAGTCCGCTGCACCAGTTTACTTTCTTTTTGTTATGAAACATAGCTTTTAGGGCTGTGAGAAGTATACAGCCCACCAAATAACAGTGTTTTAATGGCTCTTGGAAAATATGCTTTCCATCAAAATAGTTTCTCAAAATGGTTTGGGAAGTACACTTACTGTATTTACCCGAATCTAAGCCGCACTCGAATCTAAGCCGCACCTGAAAAATGAGACTAGAAATCAAGGAAAAAAAATTTTCTGGAATCTAAGCCGCACTTGAAATTTGTGCCTCGAAATTCAAGGGGGAGAAACGTTTTAGACCACATCTCCAAACCGAAACAAAATTGGTCCATTGTAATATGAGACAATTTAGGTCGAATGAATGATGATACAGCTACAGTAGTTTGGTGCGTGTGGTAAACTTAGCAGTTAAGCTTTACCACGTAGTCATTGCTATGTGTCAGGCTCTCTGTCCGTATTTATACTAGAGAGCCTTTTTCACGTGCTTCGTCTGGTTTGAATTGATTGCTTATTTTTCTTTGATCTGATAAGTGCCGTTCTCTCTGTTATAGGTGTTTCCGTCAGTCTAAGCTCAAAATGCATTATCATACTGTGCCATGCATTGTTTGTCGCATTCTGATTATGCGTGTTTACAGCCTGTCACCGCTCGCGGGATGGCTTGCTTTTGCGCACGCTACCGCCGCTTACAATTAAAAAAAAAAAAAAAGAGAGGAATCGTCTCATCAGCAAAACAATGGGAAGAGACTGCTATTTGTTGTTACTTACACTGCCACTTTCTTTGATAATGATCAACAAGAACCATATAATAGACTGCATATGATAGATGTTCCAAACGAAAGTTTAGCGAAAAATTTTCTCCGTTTGAAAATTTTTGCAGACGCCTCTTTAGTGCATTACATTCTGCACAGAAATTAGATCCATCTTAGGTTTAAAAATCTAGTCAGTTGCCATGCTTCATTTCCGACTGTATCACTATTCAGCATAGGAATAATACGAATATAAACATGACATGATATATATATTCTTCCGCGTTTGCTGTTGTCTCTCTCTAGTTTTGTAGTTTATTAGGAAGACAGGATTTAAATGAGATAGCAGGAAACACGTAGGAATACATGGCAAAATGTTTACATTCGAATTATTCTTATGGTGAAGAGAATACTGCATGTGATTCACAATTCATAAAAGTTGCTATTAACAACCATCTCTTGTCACAGGTGGGACAAAAATTCAGAACGTAGACTTGGCCATATTGACAAACATCCCAAACACTCTTCCAGTTGGATTTTCGTAGTACATTGAAAGGCTGCAACATTCGGAGATGAAGAATACGGAATTTGTATTTACTTCATTGGATAAAGTATGAAAATGCAGTGGTCGAAACTTGGGGCAGAGAAAAAAGCTCGTCTTCCACCCCCCCACCTCCGTTTTTTTTTAATTTGTTTACTGACGCAGAGGTTTTGGCGCCAGTATTTATCTTTGTGCCTGCAAAGCATGCCTGTGTAGTGCTACAAATATTCGATGGCAGAAGTTAGTTGTGGCGGCACCTACCAACATTTTTCAGAACTTCCGCTTACTTTGCACTTGATTCTAAGCCACAGGCGGTGTTTTGGATTACAAAAACCGGAAGAAAGTGCAGCTTAGATTCGAGTAAACACGGTATTACACAATTATGTCTTTTGTGAATCTCGGGAAGCATACTTGCCAACCACTTAGTGGTTTTACGAAGCTTTTGGGAATATATATTACCATCTGTAGATGTACCTGGTATCTTGTGATAGTACACTGTACCAGATGCATAAAAATTGCTACAACAAATAGTTTTTGTTTGTTGTCTGATCACTACTATTGTCACCTGTGTAGTTGGAAAAAAAATTGCCTCATTTTCACAGTGGGAAATAGCAGCTCACAAAAGGGCTTTAGGAGAAATACACTACCACTAGAGTTTTTGTCCTAAACCACAAAATAAAATTACAAAAATAAATAAATAAACAAACTGATCACATCTCCAATATAACATCAAAAAATTTGACTTTGCAAAGGGATTAAAGCGTTAACGCTTAAAGACTGCCCAAGCATTGTTACTTTACAGTAAGAATGTTTGTCAGCATGGAAAGTTACCACACAATTGGCAAACACTACAGCGACGTCATATGAACATTCCACAGCCTTTGCAGTAACAAAATGTTAAAAATCGGCACTACAGAGATTGCTCAGAGCCAACAACAACTGACGAATGCTAACTTCAAATTATAGCTGACAGGTAGTACCTCGGGAAATTAATGTAACTGCACTGTGACTTTTTTTGCAGCTAATGGGGAGAGCTGTGTTGACTCACACGGTACACAACCATCTCGACCCATTGAGTGGGGTCTCTACGTGTCCATTATGTACTACAGTACAAACCCCCGGGCAATGTAGTGCACAAAGAATCGTGGTGTACATGGAAACCGATGGATGGAAAGCGACATTCTTTTTAAGGAGCACTAGTGAGAAAATTTAGAGAAATGGCTGTTGACGCTGACTGCAGAACAATCTACTGCAACTAATGTACATTCCATGTAAGGGCCATGAAGACAAGTTTAGTGAGATTAGGGCTCATTCAGAGGCATATAGACAAGTCATTTTGCCCTCACTCTGTTTGTGGTACAACAGGAAAGGAAATTACTAGTGGTGATACAGGGTGTCCTCCAGCGGAACTTGGATCAGTGGTATTGTATTCCTTTCACAATAAGTGAAGCATTTCTTTGATACCTGATGATCCTTGTAGAAGGGTGCGGAAATGACCAGGTACCAATGCATGTCTGAAGTGTGAAGACCCACAGATTCAGCACATAGTTGAGTCAGCCTGGTTTTGGTCTGGTGTCACCTATGGATATCAAATGCCTCTAATAACTAGTAAGTATAATTTGAGAGCTGTGCAGTATCAGAACTGAATCCTCCAGCCTACTGTCTAGCCAACAAAATGTCAAAATTTCAGCAATGGATCTCTCGACAAATAGTGCACTATGGCATAGGTCCTGTTCTTAGCATGCATTTATTGTAATTTCCTGCTTAATACAAAGTCCTAAGCAATTGGAAAAAGCACGGTAATTCCTGTATATAAGAAGAGTAAAAAAATGGACCCACAACATTACAAACCAATATCCTTAACATTGGTTTGCTGCAGAATTCTTGAATGTATTTTCACTTTGATTTCCACGAGACAGAAAAGCTTCTGTTCACAAATCAGCACAGATTTAGAAATCATCGTTCGTGTGAAACTTGACTTGCCCCTTTCTCACAAGATATCCTGCAAATCACGGATGAAGGGAACAGGCAGATTCCACATTGTTATTTCCAGAAAGTGTTTGCCACAGTGCGCCACTGCAGACTGTTGATGAAGGTCTGAAATTACAGATTAGGTTTCAAGATATGTGAATGGCTCGAGATGGCTTCTTGTGTAGTAGAAGCCAGAATGTCGTCCTTGATGGTGAGTGTTCATCAGAGGCAGGGGTATTGGGGTTATTCTCAGGAGTGCCCCGGGGAAGTATGATAGGACCACTCTCATTCTCTATACAGGGTGTTACAAAAAGGTACGGCCAAACTTTCAGGAAACATTCCTCACACACAAATAAAGAAAATACGTTATGTGGACATGTGTCCAGAAATGCTTAATTTCCATGTTAGAGCTCATTTTAGTTTCGTCAGTATGTACTATACTTCCTCGATTCACCGCCAGTTGGCCCAATTGAAGGAAGGTAATGTTTACTTCGGTGCTTGTGTTGACATGCGACTCATTGCTCTACAGTAATAGCATCAAGCACATCAATACGCAGCATCAACAGGTTAGTGTTTGTCAGGAACATGGTTTTGCAGTCGGTGCAATGTTTACAAATGCAGAGTTGGCAGATGCCCATTTGATGTATGGATTAGCACGGGGCAATAGCCATGGCGTGGTACGTTTGTATCGAGACAAATTTACAGAACGAAGGTGTCCCGACAGCAAGACGTTCGAAGAAATTGATCGGCATCTTAGGGAGCACGGAACATTCCAGCCTACGACTAAGCGACTGGGGAAGACCTAGAACGACGAGGACACCTGCAATGGACGAGGCAATTCTTCGTGCAGTTGACGATAACCCTGATGTCAGCATCAGAGAAGTTGCTGCTGTACAAGGTAACGTAGACCACGTCACTGTATGGAGAGTGCTACGGGAGAACCAGTTGTTTCCGTACCATGTACAGCGTGTGCAGGCACTATCAGCAGCTGATTGGCCTCCACGGGTACACTTCTGCGAATGGTTCTCCAACATTGTGTCAATCCTCATTACAGTGCAAATGTTCTCTTTACAGATGAGGCTTCATTCCAACGTGATTAAATTGTAAATTTTCACAGTCAACATGAATGGGCTGACAAGAATCCGCACGCAATTGTGCAATCACGTTATCGACACATATTTTCTGTGAACGTTTGGGCAGGCATTGTTGGTGATGTGTTGATTGGTCCCCATGTTCTTCCACCTACGCTCTATGGAGCTTGTTATCATGATTTCATACCTGTGCAGCTAGAACATGTGCCTTTACAAGTACAACACAACATGTGGTTCATGCACGATGGAGCTCCTGCACATTTCAGTCGAAGTGTTCGTATGCTTCTCAACAACAGATTTGGTGACTGATGGATTGGTAGAGGCATACCAATTCCATGGCCTCCACACTCTCCCGACCTCAACCCTCTTGACTTTCATTTATGGGGGCATTTGAATGCTCTTGTCTACGCAACCCCGGTACCAAATGTAGAGACTCTTCGTGCTCATATTGTGGACGGCTGTGATACAATACGCCATTCTCCAGGGCTGCATCAGCGCATCAGGGATTCCATGCGATGGAGGGTGGATGCATGTATCCTCGCTAACGGAGGACATTTTGAACATTTCCTGTAACAAAGTGTTTGAAGTCATGCTGGTACATTCTGTTGCTGTGTGTTTCCATTCCATGGTTAATGTGATTTGAAGAAAAGTAATAAAATACGCTCTAACATGGAAAGTAAGCGTTTTCGGACACATCCACATAACATATTTTCTTTCTTTGCGTGTGAGGAATGTTTCCTGAAAATTTGGCCGTATCTTTTTGTAACATCCTGTATAGACTGGTGGTCCAAGACATTATGACCTGCTTAATAGCTTGTTTGTCCATCTTTGGGACAAAATACATCACTGATTTTGCGTATGAGGGATCAGACGGCTTGTTGTTAGGTTTGAGGAGGTATGAAGCATTAGATGTCTGCACACAGGTCTTGTAATTCACGTAAATAACATTTCACTGATTTGCATATGTGGTAATGATGCTCGATAGCGATCCAGATGGGTTCTTTAGGTTTACAGCATGCAAATTTGGCCACCAAGACATCAATGTGACGTCACTATAATGCTTTTCAAACCTCTGTAGCATGATTCTGGCTCTGAGACACAGACATTTACACTGCTGAAAGATGCCATCGCTGTCGGGGAAGACATCAAGCATGAAGGGACATAGGTGATTCACAGCTGTCGGCATGTCTTCGATTACTACATGCAAGTGCAGGAGAATGTCTCCCAAGCATAATGCTGCTCCCACCAGCCGGCATCCGTGGTGTGCTGCACATTTGGAGCCGCCATTCTCCTCAATGATGGTTTTTGTGGAGACACCTATCAACCTGGTGTAGCAAAGAGCCAACAATTCCATTGATTGATGGTTTAATCCGAATGGTCCTGTGCCCATTGCAATCACAACTGATGATGTTGTTGGGTAGACATGTGAACATGTAGGAGTGGTCTGCTGTGGAGCTCCGTGTTCCAGAATTTACAATGAACAGTGTGCTATGGAACACTTGTGCGTGCACCAGCATTGTGCTCTTTCAGCAGAGTTGCTACAAATCACCGTCTATCCTACATTGCAGACAGACATGCCCTCAAACCCCAAGTACTGTGAAGCGTCATGGATGTCTAACCATTTAGCACCTAGTGATAGATAGCACATGAACATTTGACCAGCATTGCTGCTTTTGAGATGTGTGTCACAGGCTCAGCATAATAATAATCTGCCATTTATCATAATCACTTATCTCAACTGATTTCCCCATTTGCAGCCCATATCTTCCCTAAAGAGAGCCCCCATCTGTGTCTGCTCTATTTACATATTTTTGTTACCGCATCACATGCCCGCAATGCCACCAGGCAGCATCCAACTCGCAGTGGGCAGTGGTCATAATGTTTTGGCTAATAAGTGTACATTAAGGATCTGACAGCCAACGTGGCCAGCACTATGAGGCTGTTTGCTGATGACGCTATTGTGTATGAGCAAATGTCGCCATTGAGTGACTATAGGAGGATATAAGATGACTTAGACAAAATTTGTGATTGGTGAGATGAATGGAAGCTTATTGTAAATATAAAAAAAAAAATGTAGCTTAATGCAGATGAGAAGGAAAAAAAATCCCATGATGTTTGAATACAGCATCAGTAGTATGCTGCTTGACAGTCATGTCAATTAAATACCTAGGCATAATGTTGCAAAGCAGTAAGACATGAAACAAGCAAATTTGGTTGTAGGGAAGGCAAATGGCCAAACTGGTTTATTGCAAGAATTTTAGGAAAGTGTAGCTTATCTGTAAAGGACACAACACTAGTGTGACCCATTCTTTAGCATTGCTTGAGTGTTTGGGATCTGCATGACATTGGATCAAAGGAAGACATTGAACCAATTCAGAGATTTATCACCAGTAAGTTTGACCAGCACATAAGTATTATAGAGATGCTTCATGAACTCAAATAGTAACCCCTGGAGGGAAGATGATATTCTTTTCACAAAACACTATTAAACTATTTAGGTACCTCGTACTTGAAGCTGACTGCAGGACGATCCTACAGCCACCAATTTACAATTCATTTAAAGGCCACAAAGACAAGAGAAATTAGGGCTTGTACAGAGGCATATAGACTGTCGTTTTTCCTAGCACTATTTGTCAGTGGAACAGGACAAGAAATTACTAAGGTGGCTTGTGGGGTATGTACGTAATTTTAATCAGCACGATAGATACATTTTTGTACATGTTTACTTTCAAGGAACTTTGTTGTGCTGTTCTTTTTTAATAAAAACAAATACGAAGCACGTGCTTATTCACTCCATTCCTGGCTGATGAAAGTGTCTATTGCAATTATCATCTTTCTCATGTTCCCAGTACCTCGGAAACTCTCTGTCAATTGTATTTCTTTTTATTTGGCATTTATGGTGTAGACATCTTGGAATTCACGAGCATCTATTCTGTTATCAGAAACATTACATTCTCTTCAGACCATTCTGCTGCTCAAAGATCTTGAGTTGAAGACAAAAGTTCACTGATGAAACACCAGAATTTAGCTCTTTCTCTCCTGCTCTCACCAATGCAGAGATAATGGAGACTTCGTTTGACAGTTCATCGAAAGACTGATAATGGGCAGAACACGAGTGAACACCTGTGAATGCTAACCAAATGCAACAGAATGGTGTCTGCTTGTGCTCAGCTACTGTTCAGAGCCACAGAGAATTCTTGTTCATTTGTGTCCGCTCCAGTGAAAAATGAGTTTCAGACCTGCAGTCCAGTCTTTTAAGTTTAGCAGGCAGATGGATCGGTCATATTTTGGGCCAGTATGGTATACAGATGTCTGACACATCTCATTTCGAATGAGGCTATTTGAGGGCTGTGCAATGTGATGATAGGATCCTCGAACCTACTGTCCTGTCATATAGTCGACGTTTGGATGATCGTTGGTTGTGTTACAAGATGACAATGCACAAGTACACCATGGGATACGAATCATGGAGAAAATCAAAGTCAAAATGAGGGCAGCTCAGTCTGTATTATTGTAAAATATTAGGAGAGAGAGAGTCACGGACATGATATGCAAGTTGAGATGGTAATCACAATAAGAAATACTTTTTTGCTGTGGCAAGATCTTTTCACAAAATTCCAGTCTCCAACTTCATCCTCCAAATGCAAAAACATTTTCATTTTCATAGCACTCACCTTCATAGGGAAATATGATCGTTATAATAAAACACAACAAATCAGAGATCACACAGAGCAATTAAAGTGTTCCTTTTCCCCACACATTGTTCAAGAGTGGAACGGTGGAGAAAAAGTATGAAAGTGGTTTGATAAATCCTCTGTCAGGCACTGAGCTTTGAAATGCAGAGTAGTCATATAGATGCAGACATTTCATACCCCATAAGCACGGTGGTTGTGGTGGTCTAGTGGGTAGCGCACTAGACTCCAATCAGGGGGTCCTGGGCTCAATTCCCAATAAAACATAAAAGGTGGGGATTTTTCCTTGTTCCAGTGACTGCAGGGTGGCCCCAGGTGACGCCAACCTGTTATCAGATGACTCCTGGGGATATTTCCCAGGGGTAAAAGGAAGCTGGGGTGATAGGCCATAACCCTCTCCCTCCTAGTGCCACGGTGAACGAAGGCTGCACCCTACCTGCTGTCAGGACAACAGCCCAGTCACTGCCTGCCATCATAGACCTTACTTCAACTTCTATGTTGTATGCATCTGAACAATTACTTTAACACAGAACAAATACGGAAATGAACAAGACCAGAATAATTAACATATTCTGTTGGATTTTCTGTTGCGGCTATATCATAAATTAAACAACAACAGAAAGACATCTTCAATCAATTTTCTAAAATTCATGACATTAGAGTATTGTATAAATCATTAAAATTCTACTGTACTCTATCGAAATTGTAATACTCCTGGGTAGATGCCAACGTTAGCATGCAGCTAGAGCCAGTGTGGACATAGTTTTTAGGCTGTTGTCCACATCCGACTAGATGAATAGCAGACTGGTATGCACACCCCACATCAGTTACATGATCCTCAAACATTTTGAAAACATTCTCACACTTTCACACACGATAAAATTAGATACATACAGATACAGGGTACATAACTTTCATCCTGGTGTGGGTTGGAAGGGGGGGGGGGGGGGAGGTGGCACGGAAAGGGCATCTGGCCACAATTTACCACTAATACTACCAAATCCACATTAACATGCTGAGACTGTGATAGCAGGGGATAAAGACTAAGAAAAAGTAAAATGTATCAAAGTTGTGAGGTAAAAGTCTGTGCCCACTGCCAGAAGAAAATTCACTCCAGATTTAATGTTGTAACAGTGCATATGGAGTACATGAAATGATCACATTTACATATCAATACTGCAAATGCTTCTCAGCTAGCATGTATCGACCCGTGCTAAAACACACACATTAGTATGTGGTGTAGCCCTCACTGGTGACAATGCAGGCACTGACTGTGGCATGCAGTCGATAGTACAGATGGCAAATACTGTCCTGAGATAAATTATGTCACACATGCTCAATCTGTTCACATAGTTATGTAAGAGTTGTTGGTTGACAAGTTGCACGAGTCACTTCTCATCCCATGTTCCCACATGTGCTCGGTTGGAGACAAACTCGTAGAACATGCTGGCCCAGGAAGTCACTGCTCATCTTTCGGAGAACACTGAGATTCGTGGGCAGCGTGTGGGTCAGCACTGTACTGTTGGAACAGTACATTACCTTCCAGTTGCAAGAATGCAAAAATAACGGGTGTAACATCATTCTGCATGTACCAAGTGCAGAAACACAACAGACGAATGAGAGTTGTAGTTTATCGCACCCCAGACCATAAGGCCTGGGGTGGGGCCACTGTATCTTGGACGAATGCACTCTACAAGAGAGTGCTCACCAGATTTATGTCATTTGCTGATACGACCATCAATTGTGTGGGAGCAGAATCTGCTTTCGTCACTTACGACCATGGCGTGCCATGCCATCCTCAAAGAGATCCTCTGATGGCACCACTCGAGCCATGCATGTCAGTGCTGAGGCACGATTGGAAGACGGGATAGATGTGTGCACGTCCGTAACGCAACTGGCAATAACTGCTTCGCAACAGTTTGTGTTGACACATCTGGGGCTCACAAGACCTTTTATCTGTGCTGTGGTAGCCGTACGATCTGCAACTGCTGCCCTTTCAGTACAACAATCCTAGTGAGCATCTGTGCTGTGTGGATGTCCAGAACCTCGACTACGTGTGTGAGAATGTTCACGTGACTACTGATACTAGCAATGTTGCATAACTGACGCAGCACATCCAACTTGTGTGGCAATTCCCCCGAAAGGACCATCCTGCCACTCAGAAGCCCACAATTTGACCACTTTTTAAACTCACTCGTTGGCTATAAGAATCACAAGTGTGCCTTCCTGGCATGGTTGCCTGCTTGCTTCACATGTCTGCATCACACTGGCTGTGAGCATTTCCTATTAAAGGGTAGACACATATAGCACTCTGATAGCTATGCCATTACACTATCTGTTGGTGGATGACACTGAAACCATTGCCAGTACATCTACTATTCCCAGGTGACATGTGTTGTCATCAGAACAAAATTGACATTGTATTGCCAGGTGTACAATATAAGCTGCATCAGCAGAAACATGTGACTAAAAAGATGCTAGCCTTACATTATTCTTGCACATTATCATTATCTTTGATGTTAATATGACAAGAAACATGAAAAATGCAATATCGAAAGTGAAGTTCATGGGAGAGATCTATGAACCGTTCAAAGTAAAGACAGGAGTGAGGCATGAGGAGAAAATAATCAGGACATGGGACAAAAGAGACAGATGGGTGAAGACTGAACCGTCGCCCTCCAAGTGCCGTGCCAAACAAAGACTGCACTCTATGTGTAGTCAGATCATGTCACACACCACACCATGGCTTGCGGAATATATATGCACATGTAGATAAAATGTCTGGCCTTTGCTGATGATATAGCCATCATAACAAATAACAGAAAAGAAGACAAAAAAGCTCTACAAACTATTTATCAAATCTCAGTCAAAACGGGACTACGAATCTTACATGAAAAAAACTTGTACATTGACACAATGTGAAGAGACAGACACCCACTAGTAACAAAGTATGGAACGATATCACATGAAGAAAGTTTCCAGTGCCTGGAAGAGATTGCACAGAAAATGGGACTGAACTCAACATCCAATGAAAAAAGAATCACAAAACTACATAAGGTATTCAGACTTATATGGAACAATTATAACAAAAGAAGTTTTTCCATCAATGCAAAATTAAGACACTGTAGTACAGTAGTTACCACAGGCCTTGTACACCTCAGAACAACAGCCATGAAGGGAAGAACAAAAATCAAAGAGATGGAAAAACAGAAGGAAAGATCTACAGGCCAGTTCAGAGAGAGGGGATCTGGATAAACATATTGACAAAAGAACTGTACAAATACAAACAGAGGATTAAAAACAACACCAGGTAAAGAAGGACAAAGTTCTAGAGACACATACAAATTATGCACAAAAACAGACTTACCAAGAATATTTTTAATATAGTTATGACTAATAAAGTGAAAACCAACTGGGTATAGGAAACCGTGGAGGACCTCAAGAAACTAAACATCTCCGCAGAAGACATCACAGACAGGAAAAAATACAGAGTAAATAACTGGAAAACAGAAATTTCAGCAGATATTGAAAGAAGGAAACGGGGAAGAACAGTACAGAAGAGAGGAAGAAGAATCACAATGAATATATGAGAAGTTTTTGAAAGACAAATGAAAGAGACAGAAAAAAACCTTGAAAATTGATGGTGCTTTACTGCTCTCCTAAAGGGGGTATTAATTAACAATAATTCAATATAATAATAATAATATTTGTTGTACTTTAGAAAACATCAAACAACAAGTACAAAAAATACTGGAACAAAATAATGTGCAATCAGAAGAAGAAGAAGAAAATACAGTAATGGACTCAAACATCCCAGAGCAAACAAACAAAGAACAACACGCATCAATTAAACAATCAGAGGAAAACGAAATCTTAAGACAGCCACCAGAACAAGCACAAATAGAACATGAAGTGACACACATGTTAGATATAGAAGAAAACTTTCAGCTGACATATATAGAATACAAAGACACAAATACAGACATTAGACCATTCTTGCAAAGACCGCCAAATAACCCACAAGTCGAAACAACGTTAAAAACTATCAACACAATCATACACAACAAAATAAATGAAAACACAACTATGGAAGAGTTACAACTACTGGTTTATACAGGAGCACTCACTACACTAAATATACACACTAGGCAGAGATCAGAACCAACCAACACACACAAGAAACCCACAAAACCAGCATGGCAACACAGGCTACAGATCAAAATAGAAAAACTGAGAAAAGACATCGGACAGCTAACACAATTTATAAGAAATGAAATCTCGGAAAGAAAACGAAAAAGGTTGGGTAAAATCTCACAACAAGAAGCGACAGAGCAATTAGACGAAAAGAAGCAGAAATTACAAGCATTAGCCAAACGACTCAGAAGATACAAAAAAAGTGAAAATAGAAGGAAACAAAACCAAACATTCAACACAAACCAAAAGAAATTTTACCAGACAATAGATAACAAACACATTAAAATAGACAATCCACCAAACATAACAGACATGGAACACTTCTGGAGCAACATATGGTCAAACCCGGTACAACATAACAGGCATGCACGGTGGATACAAGCAGAAACAGACACATACAAGATGATACCACAAATGCCTGAAGTGATAATTTTGCAACATGAAGTCACCCAAGCAATTAATTCTACTCACAATTGGAAAGCCACTGGAAAAGATAAAATAGCAAATTTCTGGCTAAAGAAGTTCACCTCAACACATTCACATCTAACTAAATTATTTAACAGTTACATTGCAGACCCATACACATTCCCTGATACACTTACACGTGGAATAACTTGTCTGAAACCTAAAGATCAAGCAAACACAGCAAAATATCGCCCCATAACATGCCTACCAACAATATACAAAATATTAACTTCAGTCATTACACAGAAATTAATGACACATACAACACAGAACAAAATTATAAATGAAGAACAAAAAGGCTGTTGCAAAGGAGCACGAGGATGTAAAGAGCAACTGATAATAGATGCAGAGGTGACATATCAAGCTAAAACTAAACAAAGGTCGCTACACTACGCATACATTGATTACCAAAAAGCTTTTGATAGTGTACCCCACTCATGGTTACTACAAATATTGGAAATATACAAAGTAGATCCTAAATTGATACAGTTCCTGAACATAGTAATGGAAAATTGGAAAACCACACTTAATATCCAAACAAGTTCAAATAATATCACATCACAGCCAATACAGATTAAGCGTGGAATATACCAAGGAGACTCATTAAGTCCTATCTGGTTCTGCCTTGCCCTGAACCCACTATCCAACATCCTAAATAATACAAATTGTGGATACAATATTACTGGAACATACCCACACAAAATCACACATTTGCTATACATGGATGATCTAAAACTACTGGCAGCAACAAATCAAGAACTCAACCAATTACTAAAGATTACAGAAGTATTCAGCAATGATATAAATATGGCTTTTGGAACAGACAAATGTAAGAAAAATAGCATAGTCAAGGGAAAACACACTAAACAAGAAGATTACATACTGCATAACCACAGCGACTGCATAGAAGCGATGGAAAAAACAGATGCCTGTAAATATCTAGGATACAGACAAAAAATAGGAATAGATAATACAAATATTAAAGAAGAACTAAAAGAAAAATATAGACAAAGACTAACAAAAATACTGAAAACATAATTGACAGCAAGAAACAAGACAAAAGATATAAATACTTATGCTATACCAATATTGACCTACTCATTTGGAGTAGTGAAATGGAGTAACACAGACCTAGAAGCGCTCAATACACTTACACGATCACAATGCCACAAATATAGAATACATCACATACATTCAGCAACAGAAAGATTCACATTAAGCAGAAAGGAAGGAGGAAGGGGATTTATTGGCATAAAAAACCTGCATTATGGACAGGTAGACAATTTAAGAAAATTCTTTATAGAACGAGCAGAAACTAGCAAAATACACAAAGCAATCACTCATATAAATACATCGGCTACACCATTGCAATTTCATAACCACTTCTACAACCCCTTAGATCACATAACATCAACAGACACGAAGAAAATAAATTGGAAAAAGAAAACACTACATGGCAAGCACCCGTATCATTTAACACAGCCACACATCGATCAAGACGCATCCAACACACGGCTAAGAAAAGGCAATATATACAGTGAGATGGAAGGATTCGAGATTGCAATACAGGATCAAACAAAAAACACCAGATATTACAGCAAGCATATTATTAAAGAACCCAATACCACAACAGATAAA
Source organism: Schistocerca americana (assembly GCF_021461395.2). Taxonomy (NCBI): domain Eukaryota; kingdom Metazoa; phylum Arthropoda; class Insecta; order Orthoptera; family Acrididae; genus Schistocerca; species Schistocerca americana. The sequence continues at coordinate 647,237,177 of NC_060124.1, forward strand.
TGCAGACTTTGCAAACAACAAATAGAAACAGTAGATCACATCTCAAGCGGATGTACAATACTAGCAAATACAGAATACCCCAGAAGACATGACATTGTAGCAAAAATAATACATCAACAGCTTGCCTTACAACATAAAGTTATAAAACAACACAGTCCCACATACAAGTATGCACCACAAAATGTACTGGAGAATGATGAATACAAATTATACTGGAACAGAACCATTATAACAGATAAAACAACACCACATAACAAACCTGACATCATACTCACCAATAAAAAGAAGAAATTAACTCAACTAATCGAAATATCCATATCCAATACAACAAATATACAGAAGAAAACAGGAGAAAAATTGAAAAATACATCCAACTGGCTGAGAAAGTCAAGGATATGTGGCATCAGGATAAAGTTGACATTATACCAATTATACTATCAACTACAGGAGTCATACCACACAATATCCACCAGTACATCAATGCAATACAGCTACATCCAAACATATATATACAACTACAGAAATCAGTAATTATTGATACATGTTCAATTACCCGAAAGTTCCTAAATGCAATATAACACATACCATACAGTTGAAAGGAAGTGACGCTTTATCAAGGTCCACGTCACTTTCCATTTTTAACCAGACTTAACGTCTGAGGAAGTAAAGAATAACAATAATAATAATGACACTGTCTCTGTCTCAAGAAATTGATCTTCAAAGATCAGCTGAAGTTATCTCCCATGTCTTACTCTGCCTCTGTTCATGTGAATAACAGTAAAATTTAGGCTTATTTGGGAAAACAGCATCAAAGAAATTGTTTATTATAAATGGAACAACAGTATTATAGATTGCACATGACAAAGATTTATTGTCACAAATTGATGTTATCACCACTCTTGATAAATCCTGTTAATACAGTCCAATAAAAAATAACAACATCCGATAAATCTCTGTACACACGCCACATTACCACAAGTGAAAACTACATGGAGTGGAAACAGAGGGAGATACTACGACGCAAAATTGTTTCCATCTTATGACCTTCTTGTTGTTGCTGTGGTAGTCTGAAGATTGGTTTGCTGCAGCTCTCAATACTAATCTATCCTGTGCAAGCCTCATTACCTCCACCTCTACATATCTATTACAACACCCACCCATTTAAACCTGCTAGTTGTCGTGAAGTCGTGATCTATTTCTACAGTTTTTATACCCCTTCCCTTCCAACACACACACACACCCACACACACACACACACAAGCCACCAAGGAAGAGCCTACAGCTTTGATTCAACCTCCCCCCAGTCATACCCTCATACCTCCCTAACTATGCTTTGTTCATTACTCCATCTTCCACAATCACTACGAATTCCTCCATCCTCCACGAGATATATACATCCTAAGCACCAATCCTGTAAAACTGTTGTCAACCTTTCTGCCACAACTCTTAGCCCTGCAGAAGTCTTCGTACTTTCTAAAGGCCTCACCTTTAGCCCAAAACCTAAATTCAAGTGTGCTGGACTTGTAAAGGACCTTCTTTCCTTACCTAATCTCTGCAGCTGAAATTTCTTCAATGTGCATTAGAGAGGTATGAGGGTATGACTGGAAGAGGGGGGGGGGGGTGAATCAAAGCTGTAGGCTCTTCCTTGGTGGCTAGTGTGTGTGTGTTGGAAGGGAAGGGGTATAAAAACTGTTGAAATAGATCAAGACTATGCTCCAGACTGAATGCGGAAAGGCATAATCAGTCTTAAATGATGATGATGATGCATCCCACTAATAACAGCCAACAAAAACCTCACATAGAACCTTGCTTAAAACAGTTCCAGCCTCCCTCCCACCCTGAACCTCCCATTCCAGCCAGTCATCTCTTGGTTATCTTTCAGGAATTCGTCACTTCTAACCCGGCCTTACTTTCCTTTCCTAAATTCTCCCTAGTGAGACCAACATCACTCCTATGTAACACGCACCTACCCATATCCTGAAAATCAATCCGTGCCTTATCATCTTCCCTACAGATAAAAGCTTCATCACAGTGTTCATGAATCATAGTGACTATGTGGCTGAGAGTCTTCACCAACTTTCTAACACCTCTGCATACAAACCTTACAACCATGATCACATCCTTGAATTCCAACAAGACTCCAGCAGCTCTCCAAGACCTTAAGTCCATCCCATAACCTGACTCCTGGATCTATCTCCCTCCTCACACCACTCCTTCCTTTTTACCTATTCGCCAAACTACACAAACCCAACTACACAGGTCTCTCCACTTGTCCAACTGTGGCTGGGTACAATCCTCCCACTGAACATCACATGCAAACCATTGTCTGTAACCTCCCATCCTACAGTGAAGACAATGCTCACTTCCTTCACCGCCTTTCTGCATTTCCTGTTTTGCTACCACATGACTCCTTGCTGGTTACTATGGATGCAACATCATTTTACAACATCCCCCATGCCCGTGGCCTCACTTTCCAAACATCCTCCTGATACCAAACCCACCACCTCTTTCCTAATCCCCCTACCCAATCACATCCTGACCCACAATTATTTCACTTTTGAAGACCAAGTCACAGGGTGAAATGCCTAAAGCTCGCACCACAAGTATGAAGTGCTATTGATTTGCGGCTTTGACAGAATGGATTGGTTGTCAGGGACTCATTATTGTTACCCAATCAACAGATTGTAAAAATCCTTTCTTGTGCAGATGTACACTTTTTAAATGAAACTGTGCTTACTGACATTAACAAACTAAAAATATGGTAAATCAGATTGTCAGTGGGGTTTGTTGCAGGATTCTAGTACAAGTTGTCAATGAGATACAGTATTTTTAAAAGTTTCCACACCAATACTAGTTTGTGCCACTCAATCTGGGTAGTTGCTAGGTATGATGTTATCAACCTCTTCAACCAGTTATGTGGAAGTCATAGCCTAACTCTTAGCAACATAACAGATGAAACAAGTAGTTGATCCACATGTTACCTCTTGCACAATCGCATGTGGAAATGGCATTAATGGGGCAAGTGTCCTATGCATTCTCCATTGATATAGGTTTATCCCTTTCTATAAAGAGATGCATGGAATTGATCAAGAGAATTGTGTTAACTTCCATACATGGCCATTAAGACAGGATACTCCAGATGTATCATGTATCTTGTTTAGTGGTGAAGGAAATATTAACAATCGTGGCCTGGTAAAGTGCTGAAATAAGCACAATTGGTCTGTTAAAAATTCTCTTTGGCTGTGGCAGGTGGAATGTCAGCATCCTTGGAGTGTAAACGTGTGGTGTGGGGCAGTGAACCATCAGCTCATAGGCCCATTTTTCTTAGAAAGAACACTGGATGTGCACAAGTATCACAGCCTCCTAACAAATCATCTTCCACGGATGCTAGAAGAGATTCCTCTGCAGACTAGGAGCAACTTGTGGTACCAATACGATGGCTGTACAACCCACAGTGCACGAAGTACAACATGGCTTCACAAACTGTTTACAAATCATTAGATTGAATGTAGAGGACCTGTATCTCGGTTGATCCATTCGCCAAATTTCATGCCTGCAGACTTTTTTTCTATGGGGAAAGCTGAAAGACTGTCTACAAGGGCATACCAACTACATCTGATGATATGCAATGATGTATTACTGCAGCCTGTCGGATTGTCCCTGCTGAAATACTGGTTTGTGTGCAGCAGTCTTTCCATACCAGAATGGGAGCATATACTGGTGCTGCCAGTGCTCATTTTGAACACAGCCTGTGATGGTCAATTGTCTCATTACTGGTCACAATCCACATAACTAGTGTATGGACTTGGACTGTTCTTTGGTGTGTGCTACCGCAGTACATTGTTGTACCACACATTACGGTTTTTCCCCATTCAATGCTCATGTGGAGTGTGGGAAGAATGATTCTTTAAATGGTTCTGTGCATGCTGTAATTAATCTTGCCTTCATGGTCCCTATAGGAGTGATACATATGCGGTTATTGTATAATCCCTAAATACCTCACTTAATACAGGTTCCTGAAATTTCATAAGTTAGGTTTTGTCATATATTTGGCATCTATCTTCACTTGTCTGGCATTTCCAATTTTTAGTAGCTTCTTGATGCTCTCCCATGCATCAAATAAATCTATGATCAATCATGCTACACTATTTTGTATACATTCAATGTCTGCCATTAGCCTTATTTGTTATGGGTCATACTTAAGCAATATTCTAGAATGGGCCACACAAGTATTTTGTAAGCAATGTCCTCTATAGACTGATTGCATTTTCCAGTATCTTACCAATGAATTGAAGTCTGCATTCTGCTTTGCCTACAAGTGAGTCTATGTCACCATTTCATTTCATCCTGATATTTGAATGAGTTGACCAATTAAAACTGTGATTATTTGATAATGTAGTCATACAATACTGTCTTTTATTTGTTTTGTGATGTGCTCCAATTTACATATCTTTGGATGTTATGATCTGACTCAAATTTGTGCAGATATTTTTCGGGTAATAATTCATTATAGACAACTCTATCATCCAGGAAAAGTATGAGGTTCCTTATAATATCGTCTTCCAGAACATTAAGGTACAACATTAATGTAATGGTATAAATTACTATAACTGTATAAATAAGTTTATAAGTGTGTAAAATACATTGAACTATTTGTTACAACAAATATTGTACCGGTATACTCAGCAAGATGTTAAATCAGCAGATAGCTACATTTTATGTTCAACATTTTGTGTACAGCATATATGCTGGAAAGGATTTATACCCAAATTAAATAAATCTGAAGAAATGGTAGTGTGTATCTGGAAAAAAAATCCGTAAAAACTCATACAGTCCAATTTGCTATTATGTCACTGTTACTGAAATATAATACAAAGTAACTGAATTCGATGAACATTCTCAGAGTGCAATATGCCTCAGAGTGAAATGCACAGTAATGTCAACATTATTTTTCAAGGCTATGTTTGTGAAAATGGATGAAAGCAAACCACACATTTTGTTCTCAATCTGCGGAAGCATTATGCACTGTGAAACACTGTACTGCTGTTATACATAAAAGCTGTCTCATTGCCAACATCTTTCCCCTGCTGGCTGTTCTACACTTCTCATCACTGATTCAACACATTGTAAGATATTTTATGCTGTATGACACCACAGTCCAATCTGGTTAGGATAGCATAAAAATAATATATGAATTTCAGTATTGAAACTGGAACAGCAGAACAGCTCTCATCACACTGGATATCAAATCGAGGTTGGATTACAGCCATGGGTACATCATTTCATGCTACTCAACTGTATGTCATATGTCAGAGTTCATCAACTGTAGTGGCTGGCGACTGGTGGCATACACATCTCTTGGCATCCTGTGAACAGACGTTCTCCACAGGTGACAGATTTGAAGGAAATGCTGGATACGGCAACAGTGGAACACTCTCTGTATCGAGGTAGCTCAGGTGATGTGTAGTCTTGCATTATCTTGTTAAAAGATAACATCACGGAGCCCTTGAAAATAGGGCACAGCGATAGGCCTCAACAAAACACAAATGCAATGGCTGCTGTCCAAATTACTGGCTATGTGAACCAGAGGTTGTGACATGAATCCAGTTGCACCCCATACCATCACATCACGTGCTGGACTCACATGAGAATGACAGATACAATCTGGCCAGGTCTGTTGGCATCAGAGCCTCCACACACATGTACATCAATTGTGACGATGTTGCAGAACCGAGACTCATCCGATACGATGACACAGTGCCATTCCTGTGCCTGGCATTGTTGTCAGTTGCACTGCTGTCAGTTCACCTCTCTCTAGAGCTGCATTAAGGGCTTGACAGTCTGTGCTGCTCCAGATGCCATCACATTGTCTGTGTGGATACTTGTCTCACTGTATACAAGCCCACTTCCTGACTAAATGTACACAACTTCACTGCAGGATCACGTACACATGAGCGAACACTTGTCTGCCCTCTCAGGTGCTAGTTGGGTGGCACTACTGAGGCCCTGCAAGGCATTTAGCATGGCCCTCCTGAACCTACCAATTCTATGTTCGCACAAAATGAGATTCTGAGCAATGCAAGCAGCAATATAGTGAAACAATAAACCAGATTCTCAGCAGACCATGAGCCTGCCACTGCCAAATCTGGAATGCTGATAAACATTTCTCCTTCTTCCATTATGCTTAACACGGTCTTCGTGTAAACAACCAACACTGAAATAGAATTTCTGAATGAGAAACCTGCTCCATATGCTTTTCTTGCATACAGAATATGCATGGGAGTGCTGAAAAGTAATGCCTCTGAATTTTTTATTCTGTTCTCAATATCGGTCGAGGTATGACACGTCACACATATTACTTGGTCAGCTTTTCCACTTCACTGACTCGTGGCACACCCCCCTCCCGCAAACAGATGGAGTCGCAATAGGCAGCCCACTCTGACCAGAGATTGTGAATATGTTTACGGTGCACTTCGAGGAAGAGGCCCTGATGTCATCCAAATGGAAATACATCTTCTTCTTCTTCTTCTTCTTCTTCTTCTTCTTCTTCTGTTATGTGGATAACACACTTGTCATCTGGCCTCATGGAAGAGACAAACTTCTTGACTTCTTTGTACATCTGAACTCCACACGCCACAAAATCAAATTCACTATGGAGACCAAAGAAGAAGGAAGAATACCATTCCTGGACATCATAGTCAGGAGAATAACGGACAGCACCCTGTGCCACAGTGTGTATCTGACTCTATAAAACACATAAACTCAGTTCTCCCTATGGCACTGTGAATAATTTCAATAACAAAAAGTGAAATGAATGTTGCAGTGGATATTTAATTTCCTCTGTGGCTTTGCATTCAAGATCAGTCTTACCTGAGAGTGCAACATTACATCTTTGGTTAATTTAATTATATGTTCATTAGATTTTGGTTATAAGGCACGTTTTGGTGCCTAATGTTTCATCTCCAAATGCTGGAAACAATCCATGGAGGAAGAGGAGTATGTAAGACATTGGTGGACCAGGTTGGAAGAATCTGTGAATTTCAATACTCTGTAGAAGAGCTCAATCATTTGAAAATAACTTTCAGACCTTGTGGCTATTCTAACAGATATACATAAGGCACTACATTCTAAAATATTTGCATCTGTCACTGAAAAACAAGCAACTAGAGGAAAAGTTCTCTTGCCATTTGTAAAAACTGTCGCAGATCATGACCTCCGAGTGCTATGAAGAGAAGGTATTGACGCAGTGCTTAAACCAAACTGAAGACCACAACAGCAGCCATACTCAAGTAAATTGCTATGCAGTAGTTTCAGTGAATTTGACAATGATGTGGCTGCTTTCATGGTGGCCCAGTCATATTGTGGGGTAGGGAATGCCAGTGACAGGGCTGGAATTGTAGGTGACACATGGATTTTTGGCAAAGCCTTGTATCAATACCTCCTTAATTATTGAGCTGAAAAACTGTAAAAAACATTCATACAGTAAAATCACACAAAAAAATTTCCTATTTCTGCAGGTATTGTGCCTTCTGGTTCTTTTTCATTACAAAAACATATTGATTCATGTTTATAAAGTCACAACTATGTCACTGTGATTTGTGTAACACACATTCTAGAACATGTTCCAGGAATGTCATGAAACAGACAGCTTTAAATACTTACTCTAGCTCATCTTTCAAGACTTGCATGCCAACAACAACACCATCTATCCAATCTGTTTTTATTTTACTTTCATGTAAAGATTTCTCCACAAAGGATATCATCTCCCATGTAGGCAGTGCAAGAGGAAATTCCACACTAACATTTGGGTAATCAAGTGGATTCTGTGTCTTGTCAGAACCAAGTACAATCAACCCAATTTCATCTTTACCACTGGTAAATATCTGGAAACATATTAAATGGTAAAAATAAGTTTTGTTTATAACAAGTTGTATACCAATAAAAACATCACACACAGATACTCTTTATAAAATTATTTAATTGGATAGATAAAAAATCTACTCACCAAGCAGTGGCAGAATACACACATAAAAGACTGTTGTGATAGGCAAGCGTTTGGAGCCAGTGACTCCTTCTTCTGGCTGAAGGGTTGCAGGGGAAGCAAGGAGGGTGAAGGAAAAGGACTGAAGAGGTCTAAGAAAAGGGGTAGATTTTGAGAAAGTTACCCAGAACCGTGGGTCATGGGTGACTTACCGTACAGGATGAGAAGGAAAGACTAATTGTTAGGGACTGCATCGGGCAAGATTCGGAAACCTGAGAGCTTAAAGGTGGAAGACAGGGTAATATGCAAGACAGAGATTACTTCTAAAACTGTACATGAGTTCATAAGAGTGAGAAGCTAAGTGTATTGTATGCAATAGCTGTGGGAGGGGGCAGTGAAAATAGACGATAAAGACAATGACATACGTAAAAAGCTAAAACGGAGTGAAGCAAAGAGTAATTACAGTGAAGAAAAGCTAAGACAGGAGAAATTAACATAAATTATGGCAAGGTGGGTGGTGAGAATCAAGGACACGTTGTAGTGCTAGTTCCCAGATGCGGAGTTCTGAGAAACTGGTGTCTGGCGGAAGAATACAGGTGGCATGTGTGGTGAAACAAGTGCCGAGGTCACGTATGCCATGTTGTAGAGCATGCTCTGCAACAGGATATTGCGAGTTTCCAGTATATACACTATGCCTATGCCCATTTATCCTAACTGATAATTTGGTGGTAGTCATGCAGATGTAGAAAGCTGAACAGTGTTTACATAATAGCTGGTATATGAGATGTGTCATTTCTATTTTTCGCCTGATCCGCAGTTCTGGGTGACTTTTCCAAAATCTACACCTTTTCCTGGAACTCTCCAGGCCTTTTCCTTTACCCTTCTTCCTTCCCCTTCAACGCTTCTGTCTGGAGGAGCCATTGGCTCCGAAAGCTTGCCAATCACAACAGTCTTTTATGTGTATGTTCTGCTGCCGCTTGGTGAGCAGATTTTTTATCTATTCAATTAAATAATTTTATCAATAATTTATTGTTTTTGTTGTTATAGTTACTCATTATAACCTACTTAAAGTACATCACGTACCCTCCTCTCCACAATTCTTCGAACACATAGTTTTGCCTTTTGCAAAAAATCACTGCGTTTCTGTATAACATACTTGGAGTCAAAGTGTCCAACATCTATTACAATTATAAACAGAAGAAAGAAAGTCATTGTATTTATTGGCAGTATTACGCAATCAAATATTTTGAAAGAGTTCCAGTGGTATAAATTTACAAAATCTTACAAATAAATATATACGTTTATTCTTTAAATCAATTCTTAGCAATAACATAATAGTATAAATTGCAGAATCAATATAGCCAATTTTAATGTAATGACTGCAATACATATACAATATAACAGTGGTAAGTTATAACAAATGAGAGAGAGAGAGAGAGAGAGAGAGAGAGAGAGGCATTTAGACAATGTTTCATTACAGTGTGAAACTTATTAGAATTAAAATGAAGCCATAGTGAATTATTACATTCCAAAAATAATAATTATTGTGTTCTTTCACCCCAAAATAATACATTCATTAGGTAATATATACTTTTAATTTCAGAAATTTTTACAGCTCTGAACTTCACTGCTTCGATGAATTTATTACATGTGACAATGAATGAGGGTTGATAACACTGCTTTAGTCATTCAATTGTTCGTCATGTGATATTCGCAATGTTCTTAATAACTTCTTATGTAAAGTTCTATCATCAAAAAGATAATCTACATAAGTTTTAAAAGTTGCGAATCTTTAAACAACAACTTGAAAATGGGTGTATCAGTATTTTGTATACATTCTAGCATTGCTAGATTTACTTTTAAATTTTAAAGTATATGAGCAGATTGAGCGACTTTCCATCCAGAAAATTTACTGTTGGCAAGACCTCACTACAAAGAAAAATGGTCTTTCCGGAGTCAAATGCTGAAAAATTCATAAATACCAGCATTGTAAGTGATACAAACAGGTATTAAGCAACGGGCATAAATATCGTTCTGCTTGATGAGAAAAAAAGTAGGTACATGAAAGAGTAAATTGGGTGCAAGGATTGAACATAAACTGCAAAGGTTAAAAAAAAAAAAAAAGAGGGTCACTGTTCAAGAATTGAGAACTGCCCCCCCTCCCCCCCCCCCCCCCCCATCCTTTTACAGGCTTACTTTCACTTTTCAGATGAGACCATGTCCCCCATATGTGAAGAAAATAGCCAATATGTAAAGAGAATTACAGATAAAGAGTTTTCTAGAATGAGATTTTCCCTCTGCAGCATAGTGTGCACTGATATGAAACTTCCTGGCAGATTAAAACTGTGTGCTGGACCAAGACTCAAACTTGGTGATCGTAACCCCAGACCTGTGTTGCCGTTTTGGGAGGTAGATCTTGTATCTGGAAAGAGGTGATGACAGTTAGGATACTATGGGCGAGCAGCTGCCATCAATTTTTGATGGTGCAGAACCCACAATAGTGGAACTGCTGCCTAGTCCAAAGGCACCTATTACCAGTCTTACCCCACAATAGTGTATCGAATCCAGAAGTAATGTCGAAGCTGATGAAAAGTCATATGAGAGATTCCTGTAATCTAGGTGTGACTGCACCAATGCTGCATACAGCCATATCAAAGTAGAGTGGACCACACCGCTGAGGCATAGAAGAGCATTCAGGTGCGACCTACATGTCTGCTTTAGTTGGCAAAGACGGGGAAGCCATGTCAACTAGGCATCAAAGACCAGTCCTAAAAAACACAATGACAGAAATGCATAACGTAGGTCATGGCAGCCAAAAAATGGATGCTATGAGTGAAAGCCCAGGATTGTGCTTGGTGTATTGCTCCCTGCATTCTGCCTCCAGCAATAGCCATCACGGATGAACAAAAACGATGGGGACACCATATATCATGCAGCTGCCGCCAGATCATTGATAGCCACAAAAAGGAGAGTGACACTCAAAACAGAACCTTGTGCAAGCCCCTTCTCCTGCAGGGGGAGATGCTACAGGAGGCACCAACCTGTACCCAAAAAGTGTGACATGGAAGAAAGTTCTGGATAAAAATCGGGAGTGGGCCATGGAGGCCCCACTCCTTTAAGGTGGCAAGGACATTATGGCACCATGTGGTATCATAAGATATACACGCAGATCAATGAAAACTGCAACAAGGAACTGATGCTGAGCAAAAGCTGTTCAGATAGCACACTTCAAGTGGACTAAATTATCTTCAGTAGAGCGCCCTTGGCGAAAAGCACCCTGGATCGAAGCCAAAAGATCCGGGGATTCAAGGACACAATACAGCCTTCAACTAACCATATGTTCAAGTAACTTGCAGGACACTGAGTAAACAATCTGGACGACAGCTGTCCGTTTGAAGAGGCAATTTATCTGATTTCAAAATTGGAATAACAGCATTTTCTCGCTACTGGGAAGAGAATTCTGCATTGCACCAGGGATGGTTAAAGAAAGGCCAGGTACACTGATGGAAAAATTTGCAACACCAAAAAGTAATTAATGTAGAGTAATGAAATACCAGGAATATATTTGTTGAGACAACGTATGTAAAGTGATTAATGTTGCAGGATCAATGTGAGTGTGAGATAAGCCACTGCAAGACATTGCTGAAGATGCCACTAAGTGAGACAAGTACATAGAGAATTGCAATAGACGGCAAAATCGTCAAAAAAAAGGGCGCCGGAGATGCCCAGTGGGAGACAGGCCATTATAGGGTTTATGGTGATAGCAAAGAGAATGACACTCAGAATGGAACCCTGAGACACACCATTTTCCTGGATAAAGGTGTCCGACAAGGCAGACCCTTCATGCACCACGAAAACTCGGTCTTTTAAAAATGTCTGAAGGAAACAGGGTAGGTGGCCACGGAAGCTCCACATGTGAAGAGTATGGAGGGTACTAGCTCTCTAGCAGGTGTCATAGGCCTTTTCCAAATCGAAAAACACAGCGACAATCTGGGATTTCTGCAGAAAACCATTCATGACATGGGTGGGCAAAATAATGAGACAGTCCACTGCAGAATGCCCTGTTGAAAGCCACACTGTGCATTCATCAAAAATTGTGAGACTCGAGCCACCATATCATCCGGGCGTGAATCATATGTCCCATCACCTTGCGAACACACTGGTAAGAGAGATGGAGTGGTAGCTAGTAGGAAGAGTGTGTGTGTGTGTGTGTTTTTGTGTGTGTGTGTGTGTGTGTGTGTGTGTGTGTGTGTGTGTGTGTGTGTCAGAGAGAGAGAGAGAGCTAATTTCAGCAAGAGCTGGATTTCCATCAAGAAACTGAGTTGAAGTCTGCTGTTGTGGTCTTCATCCAACTACTGCTTTGGTGCATCTCACCAGCCTATTCCAGCCTTTGTAAGCCTCTTCATCTCTGCATAGTATTTCAACCTAAATCCACTTAGAATGGTGAACCACCATTCAGAGAATAACTTTTTAACAACACAGTTTGACTTCTGTAAAGGCTTCTATACTGAGAATCCGACATAATGTCTCACAAATTCAATTCCAGTAGAATTAAATAGTGGAAATTATCCCCTCTGTCATCTTGCCAAAGCCTTTGACTGTTTAGATTAAAAAATTCTGTGAGGGGGAGCAAAAAAAGTATGGCATTAAAAGTCTTCCCCTTGCATGGATTGAGTTGTACTTTAACTACAGAAAATGGAAGGTCACATTAACAAATGATAAGACAGGAATAAGATTAAACTCAAAAAGGGAGAACATAAAATATGGTGTGGCACACAGTGTTTGCTGCCAAGTCCACAAAAATGATTTACTTGGGGCACTGGAGGGCTTTGGAAAAACTCTAATGTTTTGCAGTGTCACAAACTTATTGATGCAAGATCTAAACTCATCCATACCAGAAACATCCAGGAGAATAACAGAACAGGCTTGTACTGATCAACAGATACCAGCTTAATGCCTAAAAACTTGTATTGTGCAGTTCTAAAGAAATAAAAGTGACTTACAGATACAAATATCAAAAGTAGGGATAAATGGGTAACTAGGCTCCCGTGTTCTAAGTTCCTGGAAATGCAGATACCACTCACATGTGAGACCAGCATGTGAGTCAGTTAACCGAGAAGCTCAGTTCTGCCCATTTTGTGCTTAGAAATCTCTTACTGTATCAAACTGGACAAAGGATTGCTAACACACTTTCACTCAGTTTACTCATATGGCATAATCTTCTGAGGTACTTCAGCTAAGCGGAAAAAAATATTTATTCTACATCTTGAAAAAGCTTCTTCAGGGACCCATGGATTCTCACACTTACATGCCTATAGAAGTTATATTCCCTAATGGCATTTGTGATTAATAGCAAGAGTTAGTTTAAGATGAACTCAGCAATTCAGAACTGCAATACTAGAAGCAAAAATAATTTCCATATATAAAAACCTAAAATCAGGGCTGCCACAAGTTTCTCCAAGTGAAATTCCCTGATATTTCTCTGATTCCACAGACACGTTTTAGAATTTTTTCCCGACAAATTTTGAGGTCTCAAGGGGAGGTAAAGACATAAGTCGACAAAAGAATGTATTTGTGATTAATAACAAGAGTTAGTTTAAGATGAACTCAGCAATTCAGAACTGCAATACTAGAAGCAAAAATAATTTCCATATAAAAAAACCTAAAATCAGGGTTGCCACAAGTTTCTCCAAGTGAAGTTCCCTGATATTTCTCTGATTCCACAGACACGTTTTAGAATTTTTCCCCGACAAATTTTGAGGTCTCAAAGGGAGGTAAAGACATAAGTCGACAAAGGAATGTAAGGGCTTTGTATTTCTCCCCCATTTTGTTTTAGGGCGCAAAAACAACTAGGGTCATATGTGTCCATGCCAAAACTGTGAAACACAAAGATGAAATGAGGAGTTAAAAATGATTACATGTCAATGTTTAATGACAGAAGATAGGACAGCTACAAACAGGGACGTGGAGAAAGCTCTATGAAGTACGCAATAGGGAAATGGAGGCCCAGAACTAAAAATTAAATGGCCTTCACTATATTGCTACAACTGATAAAAAGTAAAACACGGTCGACAGCCCACGGATTGTTCACTAAAATGGCCAATGACTCAGATGGCAAACCCAAACGGGAATGTAAACGGTAAAAAAAAAAGGGGATCCCATCAGGAAACGGCAGACAGTTAAAAGTTGGGTGCAATGTGCACAAAGTAGTAGGGGAGCACCACTTAACAAATGGTGATGGCTAAAAAAGCAGTGCCCAATATGCAACCTAGTTAAAATGACCTCCTTGCCGCAGGAGGACTGAGAGGAGGTTGTCCAAGCCACTGGGAGAGGCATAATAACCCAGAGTTTATTCCTATGAATGGAGGACCAGTGGCGATGCCAAAGTGACACCACCTCCTGACAGAAAGCAACAAGAGATCATCAGAGGCAATGCAAGAATTATTGGGCTGAAGTACGAGGAATGCAGCTTTGGCAGCAGTGTCAGCAACCTCTTGGACCGATATGACCTGGAACCCACATAAACATCACAGTGGCTCCATAAAAAGTGAGCAAGTGGAAGCTTTCCTGGAACGGGTGCACTAAGGGATGGACATGTCATAGGCTTTCTCCAAATTGAAAAACAAAGCCAGTCTGGGATTTCCACAGAAAACCATTCATGACATGGGTAAACAAAGTGGGTGATAGCCAGAAGGAAGTTGTTTGTCCTTACCGGGCTTAGGTGTGGGTATGACAGTGGCTTCACGACAGTGGCTGGGAAACATGCCCTCTGCCCAGATCCGGTTGTACGTATTAAGCAAAAAGTGTTTGCCCACAAGAGAAAGGTGCTGCAACTTTTGAAAGTTAACAGTGTCTGGTCCAGGGCGGAGGATTGAGATGAAGTGAGAGCATGATCTAGCTTCCTCATAGTAAAGGCAGCACAGTAACACTCACGATTCTGAGAAGAGAAAGGCATTGTTCGAGTCTTTTCTGCTCATTTCCAATAGAGGTAGGCAGGACGATATTGGGAGGAGCTCAAAATTTCTGCAAAATGGCGACGCAAGGTGTTGGAGATAGCAATAGGGTACACGATGATAGTGTCTGCTACTGTCAGGTCGAAAATTGGGGAATGGATCTTGCTCCCAGAGAACCGTCGGAGGTTGGTGCACACGATGGAAGAGGGGGGTGAAACTGTTAAAAGAACTAGTGAATGAAGTTCAGCTGCCTTTTTGGTTATCCCGAAGAATGCGAATTGCATTGCAGCTGGCTTCAGTCCACCAAAGGACTGGGACACAGCATGGTAAAGAGGAAGTGTGAGGAATGGAATGTTCTGCGATGGTAAGGATAATGTTTGTAAGAAATTCCACCTGGTCATGACAACTGCGGAAATCGTGTTCATTGAAGGTCACCAGGGAGGAGTAAAGTCTCCAGTCAGCCTTAGTGAGCTGCCATTTCGATGTGCACGGAGGTGGGGTAGGAGTTAGCAAATGGATAGCACACAGGAAATGGTCGCTCGAGTAGGTGTCAGAAAGAATGGACCGTTCAAGATTATGTGCAGGACGGGCAGTGAAGAAGGAAAGGTCCAAATGGGAATAGGTGTGTGACGAGTCTGAAAGCAACATGGGTGCTTCTGTGCTAAAGAAGAAAAAGTTAAGTTGATTAAGAATGGCAGCGAAGAGGGCACCTCTCGGATAGGTTCTGGAAGAGCCCCAAATGTGATGGTGTGCATTAAAGTCCCCAAGCAGCAGAAATCGGCGAGGAAGCTGTCCAATAAGCTGGAGGAAGTCGAACCTGGTGACATCGAATGACAGAGGGATGTAAATGGTAGAAAGGGAAATGCTCAAGTGAGGAAGGAAAAGACAAACTGCAACAGCTTGATGACAGGTAGTCAGGGAGATGGATGGGTTGACTATGAATGTCATCCCATAAGAGCAGCATGAGTCCCCCATGAGACAGAATTCCAACCTCGAGCAGAAGGTCAAAACAGACCAGGAAGAAATGTGAAAGCTCAAAGCAGTCGTGAGGATGAATTTTGTTTCCTGAAGACAGAGTACAAATAGAAGCTGCGATTCTAAAAGCAGTCATAAATCCTCTTTGTTGGATCAAAGGCTGCAAAAGTTCCATTGGAGGACAGTCACGATGAGGACAATAGGAAGGGGTGTCACCTCGGCAGCTGCCGAGTGCCAGTCTGCGAAAACTCGCTGCTACAGGGCACAGAGGCAAGAGGATCCTGCTCCATGAGGTCCTACAGAAGTGTCGGCTTTCTTCTGCTGTCGACATGAGGAATCCAGGGCATGTTGTCTGTAGTTCAACAATGCCTAGATGATCAGTACTGCAGTTCGATTACATCTGCGTTATTACACTGTGCCAAGAAGGGCTCTCAACAAGGGTAGTGTCCAGGCATCGTGGAGTGAACCATGGCAATGTTGTTTGGACATGGAGGAGAAGCAGAGAGACAGGAACTGTCAGTGACATACCTTGCTCAGGCCACCCGAGGGCTACTACTGCAGTGGGTGACGCTACCAACGGATTATGGCTCTGAGGAATCCTGACGGCAATGCCGCTGTGTCGAATAATGCTTTTCGTGCAGCCACCTTACATCACATTACGACTCAAACTGTGTGCAATGGGCTGCATTATGTGCAGTTTCACTCCACACATCCATGGCGAGGTCCATCTTTGCAACTGCAACACCGTGCAGCACGGTACAGATGAACCCAATAACAAGCTGAATTGGACTGCTCAGGATTGGCATCACGTTCTCTGCACCAATGAGTCACATATGCCTTCCGACGATTGTCAGAGATGTGTTTGGAGGCAACCCGGTCACGTTGAACTCTTAGACACACTGTCAAATGAGTGAAGCAAGGTGGAGGTTCCCTGCTGTTTTGGGTGGGATTATGGGGGGCTGATGCACACTGTTGGTGGTCATGGTAGGCACCATGACAGCTGTGCTATAAGTGAATACCATCCTTATATTAGAACAAATAAGCCCTCGGTCACAAATATTAAGTCAAA
This sequence comes from Schistocerca americana, assembly GCF_021461395.2. NCBI lineage: Eukaryota > Metazoa > Arthropoda > Insecta > Orthoptera > Acrididae > Schistocerca > Schistocerca americana. Next base: position 647,254,155 of record NC_060124.1, read on the forward strand.
ATTGACCAGGTTTCGACGCTACTATGAGTGTCGTCTTCAGAATTACACTAACTGTTCTAGAACATATTATGTATATAATACATTAATAAAATTAAAGTTTGTACTGACTGGAAAAGATGAAGTACAAACTTTAATTTTATGAATGTATTATATACCTAATATGTTTTAGAACAGTCAGGCTAATTCTGAAGACGACGCTCATAGTAGCATCGAAACCTGGTCAATTTTGACTTAATATTTGTGACCGAGGGCTTATTTGTTCTAATATAATTCTGACACGGGCACTGAACCTTAGCAGCTATGTTCAAAGTTTTATGAATGCCATCCTCCGACCAATAGTGCAGTCATATTGGCAACATATTGGCGAGGCATTCGTCTTTGTGGATGACATTTCGCATCCCCATTGTGCACATCTTGTGAATGACTTCCTTCAAGATAATTACATCACTCGACTAGAGTGGCCAGCGTGTTCTCCAGACATGAACCCTATCGACCATGCCTGGGATAGATTGAAAAGGGCTGTTTATGGGCATGTGACTTGCCAACCACTCTGAGGGATCTACGCCGAATCGCCGTTGAGGAGTGGGACAATCAGGACTGACAGTGCCTTGATGAACTTGTGGATAGTATGGCACGACGAACACAGGCATGCATCAATCCAAGAGGACGTGCTACTGGGTATCAGAGGTACCCGTGTGTACAGCAGTCTGGACCAACACCTCTGAGAGTCTCGCTGTATGGTGGTACAACATGCACTGTGTGGTTTTCATGATCAATAGAGAGGGCGGAAACGATGTTGATCTCTATTGCAAATTTCTGCACAGGTTCAGGAACCGAGGGGATGCAAAACGTTTTTTGATGTGTGTGTGTATGTATGTATGTATGTATGGGATGGGCATCAGTTGTTTGGTAAGTGGTGCTTAGGTGTGTGTGTGTGTGTGTGTGTGTGTGTGTGTGTGTGAGAGAGAGAGAGAGAGAGAGAGAGAGAGAGTGGAGGGGGGGAAACTGTGGTTGGTAAGACCTATTTCCTTTTTGTAATGTAGTGGATTTGTTTACGGTTCATTGAGGTAATTTATGTTTGATTAATTTGGTATTATTTTTTGGGGGTATTTATTTGCTTATATCGGTGGGTTTTATGGAGTGTGGTCTGGTGTTGTTGATTTGTGGCAGTTGGTAGTATTGTGCACCTTGGTTGAGCTATATAGGTCAAGTGAAATTTGCAGTACCAGGTTTTTGTGTCTGGTTTCATGGTATCTCTGGCTATGTTTGAGCCGTATAGACCAAGTGAAAGTTTCAGTGTATGTGTGGGTTTCTAGTATCACTGTCTTCATTGGAGCTGTTTAGTTCAGGCAAAATGTATGATACCAATAGCTGTTATTCGCAGTTTTGGGGTGGGATGATTGTTGAGGGTTTGTTGAGGATTTTGTGTGCATAATTTTTGGTTTGATATTTATTTTGGAATGGTGTCATCATCCTTATTGTTGTGTGTGGTGATTGACACTGCCCAAAACCCCTACTTCGAGCGGTTCCCCCATTAGTTTCACTTTATTTCTGGTGTTAAATATTCCACTTGTTAGGGCCTGTTTATGTTTGTTCATGGGTGTAGTGATAGATGTCGTGGTCTCCATATTGAAAACGCTTGAAATAGGAGTGTCACCATCTTGAAGATGCCACGGGTTAAAGCAAATAAGAGAACAAGAACTTTTGGTAATCCCCTGCTGCCTATGTCTGTAAAATATGCTAACAACAAATTATGGCTAGTGCTACTCTGCTCGAATTGATAATTATGAAATTACTTGTAGATTTGTTATGTCAGGGGTAAAACAGCGATTTTGAAAATATCCACTGCTCGTCCTATACTATTTAGCTGCTATTTTTATATAATACTTCAAACAAAACATTCATGTAATGGGACGCAGACTACTGTCAGCTCTCTATATATGGGTAAAGTCAGGATCTATATAATAGTATTAGTATGCAGAATTTACGTTCTGGAGCCCAGGTATTCTTATAAATTATGGACACCTTGTCTCATGGGGTATTTTTTTACTTCATTTTTAAGGATTTGGGGATTTTTGTTTGCCTGTCCGTCTCTTGTCATACTGTTACACTTTTCTAGCAGAATATAAAGTTGTAATCTGAACCGTACGGAGAGGTGCACAGTCTACATGGAAATATGCCATTGGTACTTGAGGGAACATAGATATATTAATGCTTAAATTCACATCATTGATTTTCCACAATGGTATTTGTTTTATAGTCAGTTATAAACCTCAGACAATTTCTGATGATGTCCAAAAAAGCCAAAATCTGATTCATAACGAACTGTAAAATAAATGACTTTGATCATGCTGAGCACCACAGCTGAGACCAATATTAATGATTATATGTGTTATTACATATTTATCATGTTGCAGTTGGTTTCACTGACTGAACATCTTCAAATTGCCCATTTGTGTCATGACTTTACACATGTAGGCCACCTGAATATGTTTAGTGAACAAATCTGGTCATAACACAATAAATGTGTAATAATACAGCTTAGATGGTTATTAATATGAAATAAATATTATTATGGCACATCAATCATGTGTATTTCCAGGGTTGCCACATGTTCTGGAAATCAGGGAATTTCAAATGTATCAGGGAATTTTGAAAAGAGCACTGGAAAAATCTTGTTTTTGTCTCAGTAGATGAAATGGTTTGTTTACTGAGATGTCATGTGTCATCACTGGCTGGGTGCAGCTGAGTACGTGCGTAACTTCCGTACTCCCTTATTCTTACTGCTTCTCCCCTTTATACCACTCCCCTCGAATTGCAATCAGTACCACCACCACTTCTTGCCACTAGCCTAGCAGCTATCGACAAGAGACAGGGAGGCAGGAGGAGTGGTTATTTGAATCTGATTCTCAGAGATTGTTGACGCAGCAGCCAGAGGTGGTGATCACGTATACATGAGTTGTGTCTGGGTGACTGTCTGAATATCTGTGTGCTCTTGTTTTCTGACAAAGGGTATGGCGGAAGTTTAGTTGTGAGAATGTTATTGTCTTTTTTACATGCCTGGATGTGGCTCAGCAATCATCTTTACCGTGAGTTGCTACTATCCTCATTAGCGTTGATTCTCAGAGTATTTGTGCAACTCACCAGCTACACAACCGGCAGGCCGGAAAGGACAGAAGGAAGACTCCCTTGAAGACTTGCTACATCCCTCCAGCCAATCAACACATGAGTCTCCCTCTGCCAACTGGAAAGGCTCGAAAAAGTCCAACAAAGGCAAATGGTCTTCTGTTTCGCTGACCCAAAGATCCTCTTTGACGGTGTCGCCATGTGATACCTTCTCCTGGCCGGCCACCATTTCGCCAGTGTGCCCCACCAACCTTTCTTGTGCCCTGGATTCCTCATGTCGACAGCAGAAGAAAGCCGACACTTCTGTAGGACCACATGGAGCAGGATCCTCTTGCCTCTGTGCCCTGTAGCAGTGAGTTTTCACAGACTGGCACTCGGCAGCTGCCGAGGTGACACCCCTTCCTATTGTCCTCATCGTGACTGTCCTCCAATGGAACTTTTGCAGCCTTTGATCCAACAAAGAGGATTTATGACTGCTTTTAGAATTGCAGCTTCTACTTGTACTCTGCCTTCAGGAAACAAAATTCATCGTCACGACTGCTTTGAGCTTTCACATTTCTTCCTGGTCTGTTTTGACCTTCCGCTCGAGGTTGGCATTCTGTCTCATGGGGGAGTCATGCTGCTCTTATGGGATGACATTCATAGTCAACCCATCCATCTTCCTGACTACCTGTCATCAAGCTGTTGCAGTTTGTCTATTCCTTCCTCACTTGAGCTTTTCCCTTTCTACCATTTACATCCCTCCGTCATTCGATGTCACCAGGTTCGACTTCCTCCAGCTTATTGGACAGCTTCCTTGCTGATTTCTGCTGCTTGGGGACTTTAATGCACACCATCCCACTTGGGGCTCTTCCAGAACCTATCTGAGAGGTGCCCTCTTCGCTGCCATTCTTAATCAACTTAACCTTTTCTTCTTTAGCACAGAAGCACCCATGTTGCTTTCAGACTCGTCACACACCTATTCCCATTTGGACCTTTCCTTCTTCACTGCCTGTGCTGCACATCATCTTGAACGGTCCGTTCTTTCTGACACCTACTCGAGCGACCATTTCCTGTGTGCTATCCATTTGCTAACTCCTACCCCACCTCCGTGCACATCGAAATGGCAGCTGACCAAGGCTGACTGGAGACTTTACTCCTCCCTGGCGACCTTCAACGAACACGATTTCCGCAGTTGTCATGACCAGGTGGAATTTCTTACAAACATTATCCTTACCGTCGCAGAACATTCCATTCCTCACACTTCCTCTTTACCATGCTGTGTCCCAGTCCTTTGGTGGACTGAAGCCTGCTGTGATGTAATTCGCATTCTTTGGGATAACCAAACAGGCAGCTGAACTTCATTCACTAGTTCTTTTAACAGTTTCACCCCCCTCTTCCATCGTGTGCACCAACCTCCGACGGTTCTCTGGGAGCAAGATCCATTCCCCAATTTTCACCCTGACAGTAGCAGACAATATCATCGTGTACCCTATTGCTATCTCCAACACCTTGGGTCGCCATTTTGCAGAAATTTTGAGCTCCTCCCACTATCATCCTGCCTACCTCTATAGGAGATGAGCAGAGAAGACTCGGGCAATAACATCTCTTCTCAGAATCCTGAGTGTTACTGTGCTGCCTTTACTATGAGGATGCTAGACCACGCTCTCACTTCATCTCAATCCTCCGCCCTGGACCAGACACTGTTAACTTTCAAGTGTTGCAGCACCTTTCTCTTGTGGGCAAGCACTTTTTGCTTAATACATACAACCGGACCTGGGCAGAGGGCATGTTTTCCAGCCACTGTTGTGAAGGCACTGTCATACCCACACCTAAGCCCAGTAAGGACAAACAACTTCCTTCTGGCTATCACCCACTTTGTTTACCCATGTCATGAATGGTTTTCTGTGGAAATCCCAGACTGGCTTTGTTTCTCAATTTGGAGAAAGCCTACGACATTTGTTGGAGGACTGGTATCGTTTGTACTCTCTACACATGTGGCCAACTGCGCCATCTCCTTGAGGAATTTTTAAAAGACGAGTTTTCGATGTACGTATGGGGTCTGCCTCCTCGGACACCTTTATCCAGGAAAATGGTGTACCTCAGGGTTCTGTCCTGAGTGTCGTCGTCTTTGCTGTCGCCATTAACCCTACAATGGCCTGTCTCCTGCCGGGCATCTCCGGCTCTCTTTTTGTTGATAATTTTGCTATCTACTGCTGCTCTTCATGAACCTGTCTCATTGAGTGGTGTCTTCAGCAATGTCTTGATCGTCTTTACTTATGGAGCATGGACAGTGGCTTAAGTTTTTCTACTGACAAAAACATTTGTATGAATTTCTGGCAGCACAGCTGGTTTCTCCCACCAATTTTACATCTTGGGCCTGTTGCTCTTCCATTCATTGAAACTACAAAATTCCTGGGGCTCCTGCTTTATACAAAACTATCTTGGTCCTCCCACTTCATGCTCCCTGCAGCTTTTTCGATGGGTGTGAACCCTTCACCATCTTGGCTTCGTGCGGCAGCCCATCTTCACCTTGACCTTCATTCACTTTCTAAAGACACTGCACCAGGCTCGGTCTATTGCCTTCAGTTTCACGACCTATGCACGGAATTTTGCAGTAGTATCTTTGTGTACACTGATGGCTCTTGGACTGACCATGGTGTCGGGTGTGCCTTCAACGTCAACCAACATTTTTTGGTACTGACGTCCTTCATATTGCTCAGTATTTACAGCAGAGCTCTTCACCCTGTATCAGATCATCGAGTACATCTGCTGACATACTCTTTTCACTGTGTCACTGCTCACACTCTCTTGGCACCCTTCAAAGCCTCTGTGCAGTGTAGACTGTCCATCCCTTAGTGCACCGGTTCCAGGAAAGCTTCCACTTGCTCACTTTTTATGGAGCCACTGTGATGTTTATGTGGGTTCCAGGTCATATCGGTCCAAGAGGTTGCTGACACTGCTGCCAAAGCTGCATTCCTCGTACTTCAGCCCAATAATTCTTGCATTCCCTCTGATGATCTCTTGTTACTTTCTGTCAAGAGGTGGTGTCACTTTGGCATCGCCACTGGTCCTCCATTCATAGGAATAAGCTCTGGGTTATTAAGCCTCTCCCAGTGGCTTGGACAACCTCCTCTCAGTCCTCCTGTGGCGAGGAGGTCATTTTAACTAGGTTGCATATTGGGCACTGCCTTTTTAGCCATCACCATTTGTTAAGTGGTGCTCCCCTACTACTTTGTGCACATTGCACCCAACTTTTAACTGTCTGCCGTTTCCTGAGGGGATGCCCTTTTTTTTTTTAGAGTTTACATTCCCTTTTGGGTTTGCCATCTGAGTTATTGGCCATTTTAGTGAACAACGCGTGGGCTGTCGACTCTGTTTTACTTTTTATCAGTTGTAGCAATATAGTGAAGGCCATTTAATTTTTAGTTCTGGGCCTCCATTTCACTATTGCGTACTTCATAGACCTTTCTCCACATCCCTGTTTCTAGCTGTCCTATCTTCCGTCATTAAACGTTGACATGTAATCATTTTTAACTCCTCTCTTCATCTTTGTGTTTCACAGTTTTGGCATGGACACATATGACCCTAGTTGTTTTTGCGCCCTAAAACAAAATGGGGGAGAAATACAAAGCCCTTACATTCTTTTGTCGACTTATGTCTTTACCTCCCCTTGAGACCTCAAAATTTGTCGGGGAAAAATTCTAAAACGTGTCTGTGGAATCAGAGAAATATCAGGGAATTTCACTTGGAGAAACTTGTGGCAAACCTGATTTTAGGTTTTTATATATGGAAATTATTTTTGCTTCTAGTATTGCAGTTCTGAATTGCTGAGTTCATCTTAAACTAAATCTTGTTATTAATCACATATACCATTAGGGAATATAACTTCTATAGGCATGTAAGTGTGAGAATCCATGGGTCCCTGAAGAAGCTTTTTCAAGATGTAGAATAAATAATTTTTTTCCGCTTAGCTGAAGTACCTCAGAAGGCTAAGCCATATGAGTAAACTGAGTGAAAGTGTGTTAGCAATCCTTTGTCCAGTTTGATACAGTAAGAGATTTCTAAGCACAAACTGGGCGGAACTGAGCTTCTCGGTTAACTGACCCACATGCTGGTCTCACACGTGATTGGTATCTGCATTCCCAGGAACTTAGAACACGGGAGCCTAATTGCCCATTTATCCCTACTTTTGATATTCGTATCTGTAAGTTGCTTTTATTTCTTTAGAACTGCACAATACAAGTTTTTAGGCATTAAGCTGGTACCTGTGGATCTATACAAGCCTGTTCTGTTATTATCCTGGATGTTTCTGGTATGGATGAGTTTAGATCTTGTATCAATAAGTTTGTGACACTGCAAACATTAGAGTTTTTCCAAAGCCCTCCAGTGCCCCAAGTAAATCATTTTTGTGGACTTGGCAGCAAACACTGTGTGCCACACCATATTTTATGTTCTCCCTTTCTGAGTTTAATCTTATTCCTGTCTTATCATTTGTTAATGTGACCTTCCATTTTCTGCAGTTAAAGTACAACTCAATCCATGCAAGGGGAAGACTTTTAATGCCATACTATTTTAGCTTCCCCTCTCAGAATTTTTTAATCTAAACAGTCAAAGGCTTTGGCAAGATGACAGAGGGGATAATTTCCACTATTTAATTCTACTGGAATTGAATTTGTGAGATATTATGTTGGATTCTCAGTATAGAAGCCTTTACAGAAGTCAAACTGTGTTGTTAAAAAGTTATTCTCTGAATGGTGGTTCACCATTCTAAGTGGATTTAGGTTGAAATACTATGCAGAGATGAAGAGGCTTACAAAGGCAGGAATAGGCTGGTGAGTTGCACCAAAACAGTAGTTGGCTGAAGACCACAACAGCAGCTTCAACTCAGTTTATTGATGGAAATCTAGCTCTTGCCGAAATTAGCTCTCTCTCTCTCTCTCTCTCTCTCTCTCTCTCTCTCTGACACACACACACACACACACACACACACACACACACACACACACACACACTTCCTTCTAGCTACCACTCCATCTCTCTTACCAGTGTGTTCTCAAGGTGATGGGACATATGATTCATGCCCGGATGATATGGTGGCTCGAGTCTCACAACTTTTTATGAATGCACAGTGTGGCTTTCAACACGGCATTCTGCAGTGGACCATCTCATTATTTTGCCCACCCATGTCATGAATGGTTTTCTGCAGATATCCCAGATTGTCGCTGTGTTTTTCGATTTGGAGAAGGCCTATGACACCTGCTAGAGAGCTAGTAACGTCCATACTCTTCACATGTGGGGCTTCCATGGCCACCTACCATGTTTCCTTCAGACATTTTGAAAAGACCGAGTTTTCGAGGTGCATGAAGGGTCTGCCTTGTCGGACACCTTTATCCAGGAAAATGGTGTGTCTCAGGGTTCCATTCTGAGTGTCATTCTCTTTGCTATCACCATAAACCCCATAATGGCCTGTCTCCCACTGGGCATCTCCGGCTCTCTTTTTTTTTGACGATTTTGCCTTCTATTGCAATTCTCTATGAACCTGTCTCACTTAGTGGCATCTTCAGCAATGTCTTGATTGTCTTTACTCGTGGAGCATCAACAATGGCTTTCGCTTTTCCACTGACAAAACTGTCTGTATGAATCCCACGAACGCTGACTGCAAATTTGTATGTCCGTCTGGTTATTTGACCTGTTGTGCTGCCATTCACAAACAGCATTCCAGGAGGTGTTTTCCTACAGGATAACACTTGCTCACATACTGCTGTTGTAAGCCAACATGCTATAGTGTGTCAACATATTGCCTTGGCTTGCTCGATAACCAGCTCTACCTCCCATCAAGCACGTATTGGACATCATCTGATGACAGCTTCAACCCATCCACAAACATCATTAACTGTCCTTATATTGGCCAACCAAGTGCAACAGGCATGGAACTCCATCCCACAAACTGACACATGACACGTGTACAATAGCGTACCAGCATTTGCATTTACATTTGCAGTGGCTTGTCTCACACTCCCATTGATCCTGCAACGTTAATCACTTTACATACGTTGTCTCAACAAATATATTCCTGGTATTTCATTACTCTACATTAATTATTTTTTGGTGTTGCAAATTTTTCCGTCAGTGTACCTGGCCTTTCTTTAACCATCCCTGGCGCAATGCAGAATTCTCTTCCCAGTAGCGAGAAAATGCCGTTATTCCAATTTTGAAATCACATGAATTGCCTCTTCAAATGGACAGCTGTAGTCCAGATTGTTTACTCAGTGTCCTGCAAGTTACTTGAACATATGGTTAGTTGAAGGCTGTATTGTGTCCTTGAATCCCCGGATCTTTTGGCTTCGATCCAGGGTGCTTTTCGCCAAGGGCGCTCTACTGAAGATAATTTAGTCCACTTGAAGTGTGCTATCTGAACAGCTTTTGCTCAGCATCAGTTCCTTGTTGCAGTTTTCATTGATCTGCGTGTATATCTTATGATACCACATGGTGCCATAATGTCCTTGCCACCTTAAAGGAGTGGGGCCTCCATGGCCCACTCCTGATTTTTATCCAGAACTTTCTTCCATGTCACACTTTTTGGGTACAGGTTGGTGCCTCCTGTAGCATCCCCCCCCCTGCAGGAGAAGGGGCTTGCACAAGGTTCTGTTTTGAGTGTCACTCTCCTTTTTGTGGCTATCAATGATCTGGCGGCAGCTGCATGACATATTTTGTCCCCATCATTTTTGTTCGTCCGCGACGGCTATTGCTGGAGGCAGAATGCAGGGAGTAATACACCAAGCACAATCCTGGGCTTTCACTCATAGCATCCCTTTTTTGGCTGCCATGACCTACGTTATGCATTTCTGTCATTGTGTTTTTTAGGACTGGTCTTTGATGCCTAGTTGACATGGCTTCCCCGTCTTTGCCAACTAAAGCAGACATGTAGGTCGCACCTGAATGCTCTTCTATGCCTCAGCGGTGTGGTCCACTCTACTTTGATATGGCTGTATGCAGCATTGGTGCAGTCACACCTAGATTACAGGAATCTCTCATATGACTTTTTATCAGCTTCGACATTACGTCTGGATTCGATACACTATTGTGGGGTAAGACTGGTAACAGGTGCCTTTGGACTAGGCAGCAGTTCCACTATTGTGGGTTCTGCACCATCAAAAATTGATGGCAGCTGCTCACCCATAGTACCCTAACTGTCATCTCCTCTTTCCAGATATGAGATCTACCTCCCAAAACGGCAACACAGGTCTGGGGCTACGATCACCAAGTTTGAGTCTTGGTCAAGCACACAGTTTTAATCTGCCAGTAAGTTTCATATCAGTGCACACTATGCTGCAGAGTGAAAATCTCATTCTAGAAAACTCTTTATCTGTAATTCTCTTTACATATTGGCTATTTTCTTCACATATGGGGGACATGGTCTCATCTGAAATGTGAAACAAGCCTGTAAAAGAAAGGTGGGGGGGGGGGGGGGGGGGGGCAGTTCTCAATTCTTGAGCAGTGACCCTCATGTTTTTTTTTTGTGCAATTTGGGTTAGTTTATGTTCAATCCTTGCTCCCAATTTACTCTTTCATCTACCTACTTTTTTTCTCGTCAAGCAGAATGATATTTATGCCCGGTGCTTAATACCTGTTTGTATCACTTACAATGCTGGTATTTATGAATTTTTCAGCATTTGACTCCGGAAAGACCATTTTTCTTTGTAGTGTGGTCTTGCCAACAGCAAATTTTCTGGATGGAAAGTCGCTCAATCTGCTCATATACTTTAAAATTTAAAAGTAAATCTAGCAATGCTAGAATGTATACAAAATACTGATATACCCATTTTCAAGTTGTTGTTTAAAGATTCGCGACTTTTAAAACTTACGTAGATTATCTTTTTGATGATAGAACTTTACATAAGAAGTTATTAAGAACATTGCGAATATCACGTGACGAACAATTGAATGACTAAATCAGTGTTATCAACCCTCATTCATTGACACATGTAATAAATTCATCGAAGCAGTGAAGTTCAGAGCTGTAAAAATTTCTGAAATTAAAAGTATACATTGCCTAATGAATGTATTATTTTGGGGTGAAAGAACACAATAATTATTAGTTTTGGAATGTAATAATTCACTATGGCTTCATTTTAATTCTAATAAGTTTCACACTGTAATGAAACATTGTCTAAATGCCTCTCTTTCTCTCTCTCTCTCTCTCTCTCTCTCTCTCTCTCTCTCTCTCTCTCTCATTTGTTATAACTTACCGCTGTTATATTGTATTTGTATTGCAGTCATTACATTAAAATTGGCTATATTGATTCTGCAATTTATACTATTATGTTATTGCTAAGAATTGATTTAAAGAATAAACATATATATTTATTTGTAAGATTTTGTAAATTTATACCACTGGAACTCTTTCAAAATATTTGATTGCGTAATACTGCCAATAAATACAATGACTTTCTTTCTTCTGTTTATAATTGTAATAGATGTTGGACACTTTGACTCCAAGTATGTTATACAGAAACGCAGTGATTTTTTGCAAAAGGCAAAACTATGTGTTCGAAGAATTGTGGAGAGGAGGGTACGTGATGTATTTTAAGTAGGTTATAAAGAGTAACTATAACAACAAAAACAATAAATTATTTGTGATTGGCAAGCTTTCGGAGCCAGTGGCTCCTCCAGACAGAAGCGTTGAAGGGGAAGGAAGAAGGGTAAAGGAAAAGGCCTGGAGAGTTCCAGGAAGAGGTGTAGATTTTGGAAAAGTCACCCAGAACTTCGGATTAGGCGAAAAATAGAAACGACACATGTCATATACCAGCTATTATGTAAAAACTGTTCAGCTTTCTACATCTGCATGACTACCACCAAATTATCAGTTAGGATAAGTGGGCATAGGCATAGTGTATATACTGGAAACTCACAATATCCTGTTGCAGAGCATGCTCTACAACATGGCATACGTGACCTCGGCACTTGTTTCACCACACATGCCACCTGGATTCTTCCGCCAGACACCAGTTTCTCAGAACTCCGCAGGTGGGAACTAGCACTACAACGTGTCCTTGGTTCTCACCACCCACCTTGCCTTAATTTACGTTAATTTCTCCTGTCTCAGCTTTTCTTCACTGTAATTACTCTTTGCTTCACTCCGTTTTAGCTTTCTACATCTTTCATTGTCTTTCCCGTCTATTTTCACTGCCCCCTCCCACAACTGTTGCATACAATACACTTACCTTCTCACTCTTATTAACCATACACAGTTTTAGTAGTAATCTCTGTCTTGCATATTACCCTGTCTTCCACCTTTAAGCTCTCAGGTTTCCGAATCTTGCCCGATGCAGTCCCCAACAATTAGTCTTTCCTTCTCATCCTGTACGGTAAGTCACCCATGACCCATGGTTCTGGGTGACTTTCCCAAAATCTACCCCTTTTCTTAGACCTCTTCAGTCCTTTTCCTTCATCCTTCTTGCTTCCCCTGCAACCCTTCAGCCTGAAGAAGGAGTCACTGGCTCCAAACGCTTGCCTATCACAACAGTCTTTTATGTGTGTGTTCTGCCACTGCTTGGTGAGTAGATTTTTTATCTATCCAATTAAATAATTTTATAAAGAGTATCTGTGTGTGATGTTTTTATTGGTATACAACTTGTTATAAACAAAACTTATTTTTACCATTTAATATGTTTCCAGATATTTACCAGTGGTAAAGATGAAATTGGGTTGATTGTACTTGGTTCTGACAAGACACAGAATCCACTTGATTACCCAAATGTTAGTGTGGAATTTCCTCTTGCACTACCTACATGGCAGATGATATCCTTTGTGGAGAAATCTTTTCATGAAAGTGAAATAAAAAGAGATTGGATAGATGGTGTTGTTGTTGGCATGCAAGTCTTGAAAGATGAGCTAGAGTAATTATTTTAAGCTGTCTGTTTCATGACATTCCTGGAACATGTTCCAGAATGTGTGTTACACAAATCACAGTGACATAGTTGTGACTTTATAAACTTGAATCAATATGTTTTTGTAATGAAAAAGAAACAGAAGGCACAATACCTGCAGAAATAGGAAATTTTTTTGTGTGATTTTACTGCATGAATGTTTTTTACAGTTTTTCAGCTCAATAATTAAGGAGGTATTGATACAAGGCTTTGCCAAAAACCCATCTGTCACCTACAATTCCAGCCCTGTCACTGGCATTCCGTACCCCACAATATGACTGGGCCACTATGAAAGCAGCCACATCATTGTCAAATTCACTGAAACTACTGCATAGCAATTTGCTTGAGTATGGCTGCAGTTGTGGTCTTCTGTTTGGTTTAAGCACTGCGTCAATACCTTCTCCTCCATGGATTGTTTCCAGTATTTGGAGATGAAACATTAGGCAGCAAAACGTGCCTTATAACCAAAATCTAATGAACATATAATTAAATTAACTAAAGATGTAATGTTGCACTCTCAGGTAAGACTGATCTTGAATACAAAGCCAAAGTGGAAATTAATTGTAAGCTGCAACATTCATCTCACTTTTTGTTATTAAAATTATTCACAGTGCCATAGGGAGAACTGAGTTTATGTGTTTTATAGAGTCAGATACACGCTGTGGCACAGGGTGCTGTCCATTATTTTCCTGACTATGATGTCCAGCTATGGTAGTCTTCCTTCTTCTTTGGTCTCCATAGTGAATTTGATTTTGTGGCGTGTGGAGTTCAGATGTACAAAGAAGTCAAGAAGTTTGTCTCTTCCATGAGGACAGATGACAAGTGTGTTATCCACATAACAGAAGAAGAAGAAAAGAAGAAGATGGATTTCCATTTGGTTGACATCAGGGCCTCTTCCTCGAAGTGCACCGTAAACATATTCACAATCTCTGGTCAGAGTGGGCTGCCTATTCCGACTCCATCTGTTTGCAGGAGGTGGGTGTGCCATGAGTCAGTGAAGTGGAAAAGTTGAACAAGTAATATGCGTGACGTGTCATACCTCGACCAATATTGAGAACAGAATAAAAAATTCAGAGGCATTACTTTTCAGCACTCCCATGCATATTCTGCATGCAAGAAAAGCTTATGGAGCGGGTTTCTCATTCAGAAATTCTATTTCAGTGTTGGTTGTTTACACGAAGACCGTGTTAAGCATAATGGAAGAAGGAGAAATGTTTATCAGCATTCCAGATTTGGCAGTGGCAGGCTCATGGTCTGCTGAGACTCTGGTTTATTGTTTCACTATATTGCTGCTTGCATTGCTCAGAATCTCATTTTGTGCCAACATAGAATTGGTAGGTTCAGGAGGGCCATGCTAAATGCCTTGCAGGGCCTCAGTAGTGCCACCCAACTAGCACCTGAGAGGGCAGACAAGTGTTCGCTCATGCGTACGTGATCCTGCAGTGAAGTTGTGTACATTTAGTCAGGAAGTGGGCTTGTATACAGTGAGACAGATATCCACACAGACAATGTGATGGCATCTGGAGCAGCACAGACTGTCAAGCCCTTAATGCAGCTCTAGAGAGAGGTGAACTGACAGCGGTGCAACTGACAACAATGCCAGACACAGGAATGGCACTGTGTCATCATGTCAGACGAGTCTCGGTTCTGCAACATCGTCACAATTGATGTACTTGTGTTTGGAGGCTCTGATGCCAACAGACCTGGCCAGATTGTTCCTGTCATTCTCATGCGGGTCCAGCATGTGATGTGATGGTATGGGGTGCAACTGGATACATGTCACAACTTCTGGTTCACATATCCAGTAATTTGGACAGCAGTCATTGCATTTGTGTTTTGTTAAGGCCTATCGCTGTGCCCTATTTTCAAGGGCTCCGTGATTGTAGATTGTATTTTATTGGTCCTGTTGTCTACATAGCAGCTTATGCATAAGACATTGGACAAGTCAAGTTATAAATATACAGGCTGAAAGTAATTTCAAAGCATACATATTTAAGCTTACAATAATACACTTTACACACAAGTATTTATATAACACATTTCATAAATTTAAATATTCTTCAATGGAATAAAAGCAGTGATGCTGTAAATATGACTTTAGAGATTTTCCAAATGTATTGACCTCAGTGATAGCTTTTATGTTTTCAGGAAGTTTGTTATAAAGCTTAACTCCCATGTGAAAAGTACCTTTTTGGCACAGTGCTATGCTGATTTGAGTCATATGTAAGTTCCTGTTTTGTCTGGTAAAGTGCTCATGTATATCACAGTTTTTTTTAGCCTCTGGTCCTTGCCTGTTACATTTAATTTAAAGAACAAAAGGGTTTCCATAATGTATATACACGGTAATGGGAGAATACCAGATTTCTTAAACAGGGGTTTACAAGAGTCTCTAGGCTTGCACCCAAACAAGATTCTAATGGCCCTTTTTTTGTAGTTTAAAAGTGCTATTAGCTATTTTAGAGTTTCCCCAGAAGGTGACCCCATATCTAAGACGAGAATGAAAGTACGCATGATATGCATTCAATACTGTTTTCTCACTACAGCATGATTTTAATGAACAAAGAAGATAACGTGTTTTGGTCAGTTCTGTATTGAGACATTCAATATGCTTGTTCCATCTGATGTTACTCTGCAGCCAAAGTCCTAAGAATTTGGTTTCAGTACTGTTACCAACTGGTTCGTCATTGATAGAGACTGATGGGATAAACATGTCCTTGTTAGGAACATTGTGGAATTTTAGAGCAACAGTTTTCTTACTGTTTATTACAAGCCGATTACTCTGTGCCCAGCTGCTAAGTTGTTTTGTGACTGTGTTTACTGTCTGCTGTAACTGTTCATCGTCGTCTCCTTTTAGTAGAATCGTGGTGTCATTTGCAAATATGATTGATTTGTGTGCATCAATATTTAAGCTTAGATCATTTATGTACAGAAGAAACAGAAGGGGTCCCAATACAGATCCTTGGGGTACACCACATTTTATTTGTTTATAGTCAGATAAGTGATTAGATACAGTTTTTAGTTCAATATTTGTGTGCTTGACACACACTGCCTGCATACGATTTGTCAGGCAGGAACTGATCCACTTGTTGGACAGACCTCGAATACCATATCTTTCTAGCTTTGATAGCGGAATTTTATGGTCCACCATGTCAAAAGCTTTTGACAAGTCAATAAAGACTCCTATTGTTTCCTGTTTTTTGTCCATCAGGTTTAGGATGAAATTGATGCACTCATAGACAGCAGTTGTCGTTGACCTCTTATTTCTGAATCCATGTTGTTCATTACATAGGATGCTGTTTTTATTTATAAATTTCATAAGTTTCTCATACATAACTTTTTCCAGTACTTTAGAGATGCAGGAGGAAATTGTGATGGGTCTGTAGTTATTTACATTGTCTTTATCCCCTTTTTTATATACAGGAATAACTTTTGATGTTTTTAACACATCAGGGAAAGTGCCTGCCTGAAGTGAGCAGTCGCATAAATGTGTGAGTACTTCAGTTAGGTTTGATGCGCTCTCCTTTAACACTGTTGCAGGTATACCATCAATACCTGCCGATTTGGAATTTTTTAGTCCTTTTATTGCTTTAGCTACTTCATCTTGTGAAACAGAACCGATGTACATTGATCCTCTACATGTACTTATTTTATATTCATTTGCCTGGATGCTCTTAAAGTTTGATTGTAACATATTTTCAGCAACACCTGTGAAAAAGTTGTTAAATGTGTTAGCTACTTCTAAGGGGTTTGTTACTTTTTTATTTTTATGTGATAGTGTTATATTTTTCCAAGGTTGTCTGTATTCTCCACATTCTTTTTTTATAACACTCCACATAGCCTTTGATTTATTAGCTGAATTATAAATGATTTCATCATTATGCATTATTTTTGCTGCTTTTATTACTTTTCTTAATATTTTGGAGTATTTTTTATAGTATGCGCGTACTACAGGTGATGAATTTTTCGAGTTACATATTTCATGAAGTAGTCTTCTCTTCTGGCATGAAACCCTTATTCCCTTTGTGATCCAGCTGTTTGTTCTAGAGTTTCCCCGTATGGTTAATGTTTTCAGTGGGAATGCAAGTTCAAAGAAATGGGTTAATGTATCAATGAAAGTGTCGAATTTTTCATTTATATCATTCATTTTGTACACTCCTAGCCATTTTTCTTTGTGTAATAAGTTGTTGAAGTAGTTCACATTATGCTGATTATAGCTTCGATATGCTGTTCTAAAAGACATGTTGTTAATAATACTGCCTTGTACTTTTATGCTTAATATTTGAGCAAGATGATCACTAAAACCTGCATTGAAAATTTTTAGTGAGGTGTTGTGTAAACTCTTATTTACTAGAAACTGATCAAGAGCTGTTTGACAAGTTTCTGATACTCGGGTAGCTGCTTTTACTTCAGTCTTTAAATTGAAGGACGTTGCAAGGTTCAAAATGTCAATATTGAAGTCATCACAGATTATAAATTCACAATCCATTTTATTTACTTTAATTAGCAATGACTCCATTTTGTTTAAGAAAAGTTCAAAATTCCCATACGGTGATCGGTAAACTGTAGCAATAACCAGGTTGAACTGAGTAATTTTTATAGCTGCAATTTCATAATCCTTTTCGACATTTGCCCTAGTTAAGTCAGGTAGTGTAATAAAATCTACATTATCCTTTGTGTAAATTGCTATCCCACACTGTTTGCTGTTTTTCCTGCAGTAGTAAGCAGCCAAGACAAATTTGTTTATTTTAGTATTCTGGATTAATTCTGGGTTAAGCCAGTGCTCAGAAATGCATAACACTGAGATATCATTAAGTTCATGTGTTAATAGAACGTTAATTTCATCGATCTTATTACACAGGGATTGCACATTATGGTGATAAATTTTTAAATCGGGCGTATTCACAATTTGGTAATTGGGAATCATATTTACAGCATCACATACCTCTAGTTTAAATTAGGAATGTCATCAGCGTTGTATTTTTGTTCTTCTTTCTTGTTTATTTTGTTTTCCTCGCTGTTGGAAGGATGTTCAGGAAGCTGATAA
The DNA here is from genome assembly GCF_021461395.2 of Schistocerca americana. Classification (NCBI taxonomy): domain Eukaryota; kingdom Metazoa; phylum Arthropoda; class Insecta; order Orthoptera; family Acrididae; genus Schistocerca; species Schistocerca americana. Next base: position 647,272,236 of record NC_060124.1, read on the forward strand.
ATTGTTCTATCCCTTACAAGTCTTTCTTTGATGTTATCTTTTAACAAGATAATGCAAGACTACACATCACCTGAGCTGTACTGAGCTACCTCGATACAGAGAGTGTTCCACTGTTGCCGTATCCAGCATTTTCTTCAAATCTGTCACCTGTGGAGAACGTCTGTTCACAGGATGCCAAGAGATGGGTATGCCACCAGCCGCCAGCCACCAGTCGCCAGCCACTACAGTTGAAGAACTCTGACATATGACATTCAGTTGAGTAGCATGAAATGATGTACCCATGGCTGTAATCCAACCTCGATTTGATATCCAGTGTGATGAGAGCTGTTCTGCTTTTCCAGTTTCAATACTGAAATTCATATATTATTTTTATGCTATCCTAACCAGATTGGACTGTGGTGTCATACAGCATAAAATATCTTACAACGTGTTGAATTAGTTACGAGAAGTGTAGAACAGCCAGCAGGGGAAAGATGTTGGCAATGAGACAGCTTTTATGTATAACAGCAGTACAGTGTTTCACAGTGCATAATGCTTCCGCAGATTGAGAACAAAATGTGTGGTTTGCTTTCATCCATTTTCACAAACATAGCCTAAAAAATAATGTTGACATTACTGTGCATTTCACTCTGAGGCATATTGCACTCTGAGAATGTTCATCGAATTCAGTTACTTTGTATTATATTTCAGTAACAGTGACATAATAGCAAATTGGACTGTATGAGTTTTTACGGATTTTTTTTCCAGACACACACTACCATTTCTTCAGATTTATTTAATTTGGGTATAAATCCTTTCCAGCATATATGCTGTACACAAAATGTTGAACATAAAATGTAGCTATCTGCTGATTTAACATCTTGCTGAGTATACCGGTACAATATTTTGTTGTAACAAATAGTTCAATGTATTTTACACACTTATAAACTTATTTATACAGTTATAGTAATTTATACCATTACATTTATGTTGTACCTTAATGTTCTGGAAGACGATATTATAAGGAACCTCATACTTTTCCTGGATGATAGAGTTGTCTATAATGAATTATTGCCTGAAAAAAATCTGCACAAATTTGAGTCAGATCATAACATTTCAATTTGGTCCAAAGATAGGCAACTGAGTTTAAGTTTTCAGAAAAGTAAATTGGAGCACATCACAAAACAAAAAAAAGACGGTATTGTATGACTACATTATCAAATAATCACAGTTTTAATTGGTCAACTCATACAAATATCTGGATGATATGAAATGGTGACATAGACTCACTTGCAGGCAAAGCAGAATGCAGACTTCAATTCATTGGTAAGATACTGGAAAATGCAATCAGTCTATAGAGGACATTGCTTACAAAATACTTGTGTGGCCCATTCTAGAATATTGCTTAAGTATGACCCATAACAAATAAGGCTAATGGCAGACATTGAATGTATACAAAATAGTGTAGCATGATTGATCATAGATTTATTTGATGCATGGGAGAGCATCAAGAAGCTACTAAAAATTGGAAATGCCAGACAAGTGAAGATAGACGCCAAATATATGACAAAACCTAATTTATGAAATTTCAGGAACCTGTATTAAGTGAGGTATTTAGGGATTATGCAATAACCGCATATGTATCACTCCTATAGGGACCATGAAGGCAAGATTAATTACAGCATGCACAGAACCATTTAAAGAATCATTCTTCCCACACTCCACATGAGCATTGAATGGGGAAAAACCATAATGTGTGGTACAACAATGTACTTTGTCAGACAAACCCACAGTGGTTTATACAGTGTGCATGGAGACATGGAATCAGTTGACAGTAGCTGGGTAATGGTTCATATTGATTCCCATTTCCCTGTTGCAGTAGGTGATCTTATGCCTCTAATTATTTTTTCATTGCTATCTTAACTTGCATTCTTCAATTCAGTTTATTAACCCTTCTTATCTCTTTGTATTAGGGCAAATGTACAGTTAACTTTTGAGGAATTTGTATTTTCAATTTATCAACGGGAGTTTTGTTTCATATGCAGCAGCAATGTTACAAATTATTTGTTTCAGTTTCTTTAGAATAATTTGCTGTTTCATGGGTGCCTTGAAGGAAATAAAAGATCTCGAAAGTGTCTTAATGACAACCGATGGCCTCATGTTGACAAGACAGCTGGTTGCCTTGCAGAGGGCAGGGCTTGACGGTCTGAACATCAGCTTAGACACCCTGCAGTCCCAACGCTACAACCAGATCACGAGGAGGAAAGGCTGGGAGCGTGTCATGGTTGGCATAGATCTAGCCTTGCAACTCGAATACGACCCTGTGAAGGTATTACTAGTGCAGCTGTCATCGCATGCAGACTTTCATAAACAAAATATATAAATCTGTTGTTAAGAATATCAATACAAGAATCACCATTTTAAAGCAGTATGCCCACACCCTTGCCCCCATCCCCGCTCCCACCCTCACCGCTGTCTCCACACTGCAGCTGTAAGTGAAGGAAGGTATATTAAGACAGAAGAAGTAAATTTTAGCTGACGATGCTAACAGTTTCGTAGTTTATACAACATAAAAAGGATGCCTTGCAAGTTTACCAATTAAAAATCTTACATTTTCCTCCCAAGAGAGTCTTATGAGACTCAAGATCTTTACAGTTTCTCTTTTTTTCTTTTGTGTCTTTAGTTTAAAATAAGTTTCCACTATTGTGGTGTTGTTTTGGTAAAAATACTCGATTGTTTGGAAAAATTATTCTTAATTCTGTAGTCACATTTTTGTTGTGTCTAAGTACTACTGGTTTCAGTAGCAAGTGCCAGCATCAGTTCATCTTATTATCAAACATTTCTGTGCAAAATAAAAGCTGACCACTGTGGCCGAGCGGTTCTAGGCACTTCAGTCCAGAACCGTGCTGCTGCTATGGTCGCGGGTTCGAATCCTGCCTCAGGCAGGGATGTCCTTAGGTTAGTTAGGTTTAAGTAGTTCTAAGTCTGGGGGACTGATGACCTCAGATGTTAAGTCCCATAGTGCTTAGAGCCATTTGAACCATTTTGCAAAATAAAAAGCTTCTGTACAACTGCAAACTAGACATACCATTTTCAGGGTGCAGTTCACATCTATTGAAAGCACAACAGTGACCTTTACTTTTAGTAGATAAGACACCTACTGAAGTAAGTGACTTGATGACTGCACACAAGAAGTTGTCATTTATTCCATATGTAGCTACCATGCAGACTCATATTTTGTATTAGTTTGTCCTTACTCTTCCAAAAGGTTAAACCTTGTCTCTGCAGCCACAGCTTCCTCTCTTCAGCAGTTGTCTTCATCTCCATGTGTGAAGAAAATCCCATTCATTGATCATATTGTTTAAGTAGGATGTTCTCAGTCATCCCCTTGTTTTCTTACCTACGATCTTGCCTTCAGAAATGTTTTTTAAAAGATTATCGTCTCCAGTTAAGTGTCCAGTGTATTTTGCTTTGCCCTGGCCTATAACTTTCAGTGGTTCTTTCTTCTCTCCTATTTCCTTTAATTTTTCTGTCAATGCAGCTAGTTCTTGTACTTCTCCTCCAGAACCACATTTCAGCAGGTCTGAGGCGAGCTTCCTTTGGCTTTTCTAATGTACAGATTTTGCATCTGTGTGTCAGAACACTCCACACAAAGGTCTTTACAAATATTTTCTTAATGTGGAAGCTGATATGTTTATTCAGTTGCAGCTTCTTCTTATTTTGGAAGGAACTCTTCACCTGTGCTATTCTTTTCTTGAATGCCTTGAAATATTGATTGTTTTCTTGCAAAATGCTACTGAGATATTGAATTTCAGTTCCTTTCTTGAGTTGCTCATTGCCTGTTCTTGTGTCAGTCCTACCTCCTCCTCCTTTCTTGTCTGTAGCCATAACTTTTGTCTTCTTTGTATTCATTTTTAGCTTTAGTTTTACCACTTCTTGATTTAAGGCCTGAAACATTTTATTTAGTTCCTACTCTGATTTACTATTGTGATGTCGTCAATCTGCAGTGTATATGCATGCAATTAAGTTTCCATATCGACATCATGCTCCAAAAACCACCTAACTGTGTGTGGCAGGGGGTACGTCTCATGCCACCAACTGATCCCCTCTGCCTTTTTCCACTTGTGAACAGTGCTTGGGAAGAATGACTGTCAGTACACTTCTGTATTATCTCTAACTTCTCAAATTTTCTTCTCGTGATCATTTCGTGAATTGTATATGAGAGAAACTATTATGTTGTCAGACTCTTCTCGGAAACTACTCTCTCGAAATTTGGGTAGTAAATCTTTCCGTGATGCACAACTGCTCTCTTATGGCATCTACCACTGGAGTTGCTGAGCATCTCTGTAATGATCTCACAGCGACTAAATGATCCTGTGACAAAACGCTCCGCATTTCATTGGATCTTCTTTCTCTCTTCTGTCAGTCTTACTGGGTAAGGACACAGGGGTAATTTACATTCACTTAAGATTCTTCCTGTGAATCTTAGTCTGGCATCTGCTTTTCTATTGCTGTTTTATGTGGTCATTCCACTTTAAGGTTGCTCTGGATAGTTACTTCTAGATATTTTATGATAGATTCTGTTTCCAGCAATTTGTCATTAATAGTGTAGTTGTACAGTATTGGATTTCTTTTCCTGTGTGTGTGTGTGTGTGTGTGTGTGTGTGTGTGTGTGTGATATGTTACATTTATTTATGTGCAGGGTCAACTGCCAGAGCCTACATCATTCACCAATCCTCTGCAGGTCATTGTGCAAATTGATACTGTCTTCTGTTATTGCTACTTTCTGGTGGACAAGTGTAGTACCTGTGAACAATATTAAGGAGCCTCTGACACTTTCTACTGGATCATTTATATACATTGTAAATGTAATGGTCCTATCACATTTCCATGGCGTATTCCAGAAATTACCTTTTGATTCTGGTCATCTTTTCTTTGTTGTTGTTATTACTTCCTAGATGAACATATTAAGGAAGTAAGGTGATAGAAGGCACCCGTATCTCACTGCCCTTCTGGTTTTCCTTCTTTCATATCCGGTTCAGTACTCTGACTTTAGTATATACTCAAAATTAATCATCTGTCCTTCCACTTTGGACATTACTTTAAGGAATGATGATATAATGGTAATCTGTTTATTAAACAATATTTTAATGATACACTATGCTTTCTGATCATATAGTGGCTTGATGATGGAATTTGATACTGAAATTAGTAATCATTAGACAAAATAAAAGTGAAGCTATAATAAAAGAAAGTAATATTTTGGATCATGTCAGTTGTTGTTCCAAACAACAGCACGTCAGGAATAGGTTCAAATGGCTCTGAGCACTATGCGACTTAACTTCTGAGGTCATCAGTCGCCTAGAACTTAGAACTAATTAAACCTAACTAACCTAAGGACATCACACACATCCATGCCCGAGGCAGGATTCGAACCTGCGAACGTAGCGGTCATTCGGTTCCAGACTGTAGCGCCTAGAACCACACGGCCACTCTGGCTGTCCAGGAATAGGTACTAAATTATTTGTCCGCTGATGACCTCACAGCTTAGAACACTAAAACACAAATGTTAATTGTTTGTTATGTGCCCTGGTAGAGTTTACAGCTGTTTACAGTTCACGATTGGTTGTTGGAGATTGGACATTACTCACATAGTGTATTTAGTGCACAGTGCAGAAAAAGGCAGTGTCCAGAAAAGTAAACAAGTGTAAAGGCAAAAGTTTCATGACAGGATGTTGTGTCACCATACTTGGAAGACAATTATAGCCAAAGACAGAAATTTAAAAGAAACTGGCTCATTTGAGCTGCGGAGACCTAGTCGAGGATTCTCAGTAGATAATTGTTAGCACAGTAGAATTTATAAAGAGACAATGTCAGTTCGTGTCAGGGAAGGTTGATTGGTAAGTATCTATCAGCTTTCTCGTAAAACTCACAATTTGAAGAATACACATCAAGGAAAAGGTAGAAGTCCAACAGTGTCAAATCTAGACAATAATATCGATCATCCAACAGTTTTGCAAAATCCCCAGTTGTACTTTACTTACTTACTTACTTACTAACTTACTCAGATTTGCTGTGTACCATACAAGGAACTGGTTTCCACTAGTTCACTTGATCAGCTGCCAAGTTCTCACCTTCCTCCAAGTTTGTGTCCATGGATTGAAGATTCATTGCAAAAGTTCCAGGTGTTAAAAGGTCTTCCTGTACATCTGTATCTGTCCATTGATTTCAACAACAGTGTTGATTTTGGGATTCTTCCACCTTACATGCGTAGAACATAACCTGCAATCCTCAGTCTTCTTTCAACAATAATTTTGTGCAGGCTGTGTAGACCTCTTATTCTCAGCACTTCATCGTTTGTAACTTGGTTGGGTTAACATCTTCAGAATTCATCTCTAGCATTGTTGGTGAAAAACATGGAGACTGTGTGCTGATTTTACTGACATTTTCCAAGTCTCACACATATAAACGATAAAGGAGTGCAGTCAAAGCTTTGTTGGCATATTACAGACCTAATTGCCATATGGACTGATTTTCCAGTTCTGCTGGTGATTTCTGCATCTGTGACCTCATTATTACATACAAAGCTACCGAGATATGGCAATCTGTCAACATCTTGTATTATCTTCTATTGCACTGTAATCGGGGAAGAGACGAGTAATTTCCACTTACTTTGCACATTCTGTTTACCTTATCCCTATTAATTTTCAGCCCTACACAATAGGGCATTTAATGAGAAAGCATATAAAAATTAACTTGATGCCTTCCAAGGAGATGGTATCTACTTAGTCTCTACTCCTTCAAGCCTGACTTTGTAAGTGTAGACCAGACATGGCTTAAATTCAGAGAAATAGTATCGACATCAATTAAGAGATATATACCAAATAAATTGAAAGGATACCAAATAAATTAAAAGGGTGGTGCACAAAATATGTCAAAACTCAGCTGCAGAAGCAATGAAAAAAAGCATGTCAAAATTTAAAAGAATGCAAAATCTCCAAGATTAGCGATGTTTTACTGAAGCTCGAAACTTAGGGTGGGTTTCAGTGCAAGATGTGTTTAATAGTTCCCATAGTGAAACTTCGTTTTGAAATCTGGAAGAAAATCCAAAGAGGTTCTGGTTGCATGTGTAGTACACCAATGGCAAGACACAACCAATACCTTCACTGCGCAATAGCTGTGGTGATATTACTGATGACAGTGCTACTAAAGCAGGGTTACTAAACACGGATTTCTGAAATTTCTTCACCAAAGACAACAAAGTTATTATTGCAGTATTCAAATCAAGAACAACTGCAACTGTGAGTAACTTAGTAGTAGCTCTCCTCAGTGTCATAAAGCAGTTATGTTTCTTTCAGAGAATGCTGATACAATAGCTCCATTAGAAATCATATATAGCCCTGGAGATTCTAAAAGGTATCAGATAGATTATATAATGGTAAGACAGAGATTTAGGAACCAGGTTTTAAATTGTAAGACATTTCCAGGGGCAGATGTGGACTCTGACCACAATCTATTGGTTATGACCTGTAGATTAAAACTGAAGAAACTGCAAAAAGGTGGGAATTTAAGGAGATGGGACCTGGATAAACTGAAAGAATCATAGGTTGTACAGAGTTTCAGGGAGAGCATAAGGGAACAATTGACAGGAATGGGGGAAAGAAATGCAGTAGAAGAATAATGGGTAACTTTGATGGATGAAGTAGTGAAGGTAGCAGAGGATCAAGTACGTAAAAAGACGACTGCTAGTAGAAATCCTTGGGTAACAGAAGAAATATTGAATTTAATTGATGAAAGGAGAAAATATAAAAATGCAGTAAATGAAGCAGGCAAAAAGGAATACAAATGTCTCAAAAATGAGATCGACAGGAAGTGCAAAATGGCTAAGCAGGGAGGGCTAGAGGACAAATGTAGGGATGTAGAGGCTTATATCACTAGGGGTAAGATAGGTACTGCCTACAGGAAAATTAGAGAGACCTTTGGAGATAAGAGAACCACTTGCATGAACATCAAGAGCTCAGATGGAAACCCAGTTCTAAGCAAAGAAGGGAAAGCAGAAAGGTGGAAGGAGTATATAGAGGGTCTATACAAGGGCGATACACTTGAGGACAATATTATGGAAATGGAAGAGGATGTAGATGAAGATGAAATGGGAGATACAATACTGCGTGAAGAGTTTGACAGAGCACTGAAAGACCTGGGTCGAAACAAGGCCCCTGGAGTAGACAACATTCCATTGGAACTACTGACGGCCTTGGGAGAGCCAGTCCAGACAAAACTCTACCATCTGGTGAGCAAGATGTATGAAACAGGCGAAATACCATCAGACTTAAAGAAGAATATAATAATTCCAATCCCAAAGAAAGCAGGTGTTGACAGATGTGAAAATTACCGAACAATCAGTTTAATAAGCCACAGCTGCAAAATACTAACACGAATTCTTTACAGACGAATGGAAAAACTAGTAGAAGCCGACCTCAGGGAAGATCAGTTTGGATTCCGTAGAAATACTGGAACATGTGAGGCATTACTGACCTTACGACTTATCTTGGAAGAAAGATTAAGGAAAGGCAAACCTACGTTTCTAGCATTTGTAGACTTAGGGAAATCTTTTAACAATGTTGACTGGAATACTCTCTTTCAAATTCTAAAGGTGGCAGGGGTAAAATACAGGGAGCGAAAGGCTATTTACAATTTGTACAGAAACCAAATGGCAGTTATAAGAGTCGAGGGACATGAAAGGGAAGCAGTGGTTGGGAAGGGAGTAAGACAGGGTTATAGCCTCTCCCCGATGATATTCAATCTGTATATTGAGCAAGCAGTAAAAGAAATAAAAGAAAAATTCGGAGTAGGTATTAAAATCCATGGAGAAGAAATAAAAATGTTGAGGTTCGCCGATGACATTGTAATTCTGTCAGAGACAGCAAAGGACTTGGAAGAGCAGATGAACGGAATGGATGGTGTCTTGAAGGGAGGATATAAGATGAACATCAACAAAAGCAAAACGAGTGTAATGGAATGTAGTCGAATGAAGTAAGGTGATGCTGAGGGAATTAGGTTAGGAAATGAGACACTTAAAGTAGTAAAGGAGTTTTGCTATTTGGGGAGCAAAATAACTGATGTTGGTCGAAGTAGAGAGGATATAAAATGTAGACTGGCAATGGCAAGGAAAGCGTTTCTGAAGAAGAGAAATTTGTTAACATCGAGCATAGATGTAAGTGTCAGGAAGTCATTTCTGAAAGTATTTGTATGGAGTGTAGCCATGTATGGAAGTGAAACATGGATGGTAAATAGTTTGGACAAGAAGAGAACAGAAGCTTTCAAAATGTGGTGCTACAGAAGAATGCTAAAGATTAGATGGGTAGATCACATAACTAATGAGGAAGTATTGAATAGGATTGGGGAGAAAAGAAGTTTGTGGCACAACTTGACCAGAAGAAGGGATTGGTTGGTAGGACATGTTCTGAGGTATCAAGGGATCACCAATTTAGTATTGGAGGGCAGCGTGGAGGGTAAAAATAGTAGGGGGAGACCAAGAGATGAATACACTAAGCAGATTCAGAAGGATGTAGGTTGCAGTAGGTACTGGGAGATGAAGAAGCTTGCACTGGATAGAGTAGCATGGAGAGCTGCATCAAACCAGTCTCAGGACTGAAGACCACAACAACAACATATAGCCACTCATTTGATAAAGATCCATACCTAGAGACTGAAAAGTTGCTCAGGTCACACCAATGCTCAAGAAAGAAAAGAGGAGTAATCTACTAAATAACAGACTCATATCACTAATGTTGATTTGCATTAGGATTTTGGAACATATATTGTGTTTGAATATTATGAATTATCTCAAAGATAATGATTCATTGATAAATAGCCAAGATAGATTCAGAAATATTGACCTTTTAAAACACAGCTAGCTCTTTAGTCACACAAAGTAATAAGTGCTGTCGACTGGGGCTCTCAAATTGATTCCATATTTGTAGATTTCCAGAAGACTTTTTGAAACAGTTCCTCACAAGTATTTTCTAATCATCTTGTGTGCCTATGGTGTATTGTCTCAGTTGTGCAACTGGATGTGTGGTTTCCTGTCAGAAAGGTCACAGTTCATAGTAATTGATGGAAAATCGTCAAGTAAAACAAAAGTGATATCTGACATTCCTCAAGGAAGTGTTATAGACCACCTGCTGTTGCCGATCTACATTAACAATTTAAGAGAGAATCTGAGCAGTCCTCTTAGATGATGGTATCATTTACAGTCTTGCATATCATTTACTGTCTTGTAAAGTGATCAGATGATCAAAACGAACTGCAAAATGATTTAGGCTACCTATCCATATGATGCAAAAAGTGGTAACTGACCTTAAATAATAAAAATTGTTATGTCATCCGCATGAGTAGTAGAAGGCATCTACTAAATTTTGGTTACATGATAATTCACGCAGATCTAAAGGCTGTGAAGTCTATTGAATACTTAGGAATTACATTTACAAATAACTTAAATTGGAATGCCCACATAGATAACGCGGTGGGAAAGCAAACAAAAGACTGTGATTTAATAGTAAAACATTTAGAAGGTTAGGATTACTAAAGAGACTATCTACAACTATACTTGTCTGTCCTCTTTTGGAGTATTCAGCATGGTGTGAGATCCTTACCAGATAGCACTGGCAAAGGACATCATTTAAAAGTTCAAAGAAGGGCAGCTCATTTTGTATTATTGGGAAACAGGAAAGTGCATGCCACAGATATCGCATGTGAATTGGGGTGGCAGTCATTAAAGCAAAAGCATTTTGCTGGAGCAGGTTCTTAAAATTTCAATCATCAATTTTCTCCTCCGAATGTGAAAATATTTTGTTAGAGCCCTCTTACATAGGGAGAAATGATCATTGTAATAAAATAAGAGAAATCAGAGCTTGTACGGAAATATTGAAGTGTTTGGTTTTCCTCAAATGCTGTAGGGGAGTGGAATGGTAGATAAATAGGTTGAGGGTGGTTCTCTGAACCCTCTGCCAGCAATTAATTGTGAATTACAGACTAGTCATGCAGATATAGATAATGTAGATAGGCTTTCAATATTGTGCACTGATTCTCTAATTTTATACATTGCTCAAATACTTTCGTGGCGCTTTGGAGTGACCCCTTCAAAATAACACTTTACCAGTCTTCTTAATATGTATTTTGGTAACCAGGTTGATAAGAAGTTACAACAATACTCTCTTATTACTCCCCAGTTTTGGGTTTTATTAATGAACAAAATCGCCGCAGTGTTCCATAACAATTACGGGCTGAAGTTTCCTGCTGATGGAACCAATATGATTTTCTGTGTTTCTGAGCATACAGGTTGTGTATGCTGTTTGGAGCTTGTTGTATGCTGAATCAAATGTTTTTATTGTTGTGATCTTCCATCTGAAGATTGGTTTCATGGAGTTGCCCATGCTAGCTTATCCTCTGTGACCCTCTTCACCTCTGGGTAACTACTGCAGCGTACAATAACTTGAACTTGCTTACTGCAGTCAGTTTTTGGTCTCCTACAGTTGTTACCCCCATTATATTCACAGATGACCACATATTGTGGAAATTGCATATTGTAATGTAGGATGCAACAATAAGGTACAGAAAGTTTCTGTTGAAAATTACGAATTATTTAGGAATAAAGGAGATGGCTCACCAAAAGGCAGAAGCACTGTCTCATCGATAGGCACACGAACAAAAGGTATGTAGAATGAGATTTTCACCGTGCAGTGGAGTGTGCACTGATATGAAACTTCCTGGCAGATTAAAACTGTGTGCCGGACCAAGAGTCAAACTTGGGACCTTTGCCTTTCGTGGGCAAGTGCTGAGCTATCCTTGCACGACTCACGACCCATCCTCACAGCTTTACTTCCACCAGTACCTCGTCTTCTACCTTCCAAACTAAAAGGTACGTTACTTGACGAGCTTCCAGAATGCACTTTCTTTTTCTAGCTGTAGGGAAAACATGTGCGCGCGCCCACACACACACACACATACACACACACACACACACACACACACACTCTCTCACATGCGCATGCATGTCTCCTTATGCTGTGGTTGCTCAACTGCCAGCTCTTTACTGGCCCATGGTGAGTGTTCTGGAGTGAGGTGGGGCTTTAGAGTGGGGTAGGATGGGGTGGGTTGAGGCAATGTGAGAGATGGAGAGAGATGGGAGGGGTTTGGAGGGAAGCATTTAGTGGCTCGTGGGAGAGTGGGGAGCCATCTGTGGGCTAGCTAGGGGTGCAGGTAGAGGGGTCAGGTGCCAGACAGCTGGGCACTCATAGACTAGGGTGTGACGTGAGATAACAGCACACAACTAGCTGATTTGCGAGGGGGGAGAGAGGGGTGTGTGTGTGGGGGGGGGGGGGGCTGGGAGTTAACTTGGATTTAGGCCAGGAAGCAAAGGATGTGCTGTAAGTATGGCTACGAAAGTTGAGTATTCTTAAATAAGATCAGCTGGTGCCAATGTATTGGAAAGTAACTGGCACACAAAGTGCAATTGTGGCTCCTTTTTCTTTAAAAGTTTTAAATAGTCTGCAGAGCAAATTGAATTAGGAGGATCAGGCATTTGTGTGGGTCTAGGAAAGTAAATTGTAGAGCCAGATAAAAGGCGCACAAGACAGGAGGGGTACTACTACTCATCACTGCTGTATCGTGCTACTAGTACATGTCAGTGTGAGTGCACCGAGAGTGGTGTTGCCGTACATGCGTCTTTAAATTGGTCACCGACTGATCATTGCAGGCTGGCTGCTGGAGGCCGTCTCTGGGAGCCAAGCGTGCCGTGCGGTCCCTGCCGTGCCATCTGCTGGTGACTCGCACATATATTAGTGTGGAACAGTGCTGACTGACTCTCTGTGTGATTCTAGTTTGTAATGTGCACATCAGTGTTCTGTGTCTTGTTGAGTCCTTAGAGGCACATTGTTCGGAGGTTATTATTAAAGCCTTATTTGTGTGACTTGGATCACACTTCAGTATTTATTTATTTATTTATTTATTTCTTGTTCCATAGATCCAGTTAGTGAGTCAATCACAAGGATATGGAACGTGTCAAATTGTACAGGTTTCAATTTAAACTATACAAGGGCAATTCAATGGCAAATTGTACATAGTTTAAGTAAGACATACTATAAATACAGTAACAGATACAATATCAGCTAGATAACATAACAACCATTTGACAGAAAAAGGAGTTTCAAATAAAGGTTAAAGGCAAGAGCACAAAGTTAAATCAGATATTAGGCCTACAAGAGTAAATACATGTATAGCCAATCTGTTGTTACAAAAAGTGAGCTAATTCCCAAATGCACAATAAAATCAATTGAACTACTTCTAGACACAATAAGTTTAGTGATGGTATACATTTTCTTTCAGGTATTCATCCACAGTATAATAAGATTTCTCTGTCAGGTAATCTTTGAGAACTCGTTTAAATTTTGGCAGTTCTGTATGAACACATTTGATATGTAGTGGTAGAGCATTGAACAGCTTAATGCTGGAGTAGTAAACTCCTTTTTGTACCAGAGTGAGACGTTTCATTTCTAAATGTAGATTGTTTTTGTTTCTAGTGTTATAACCATGGAATTTACTGTTGTCTTGGTAGATGGAATAATTTTTGCACACAAAGGTCAGCAAGGAAAAAATATACTGTGAGGCAGTTGTTAGGATACCTATCTTCCGAAACAAATGCCTGCAAGAGTGTCTTTGATTAACCCCACACGTTATTCTGATTGCTTTTTTTTTGGATGGTGAAAACTTGTTTTGCAAGTGGTTGGTTCCCCCAGAATATGATAGCATATGACATCAATGAGTGGAAGTAGCCAAAGTAGGCAACCTTAATAGTGTCAACTTCAGCCACTGAAGAAATTACCCGTAGTGAAAATGTTGCCGAGCTAAGTTTTTTACATAGATGAAGAATGTGAACTGACCAATTACATTTACTGTCTATGTAAGCACCCAGGAATTTTGTTTCTTCAACTTTCTGTATTGGTTGATCTCTACATTTTATGTCAATTTCATTGGGATTACTTTGTGATGTATGGAACCTCATATAATGAGTTTTATCTGCATTGAGTGAGAGACCATTTGAGGAGAAACAATTTAAGATGTCATTAGAAACAGTAGTTGTAGTTTTTTCAAGATCATGATCAGTCAAATCGTCAATTAGAATTGTGGTATCATCGGCAAACAGGGTAAATTTGCTGTTTGTCTCAGAACAAAGAGGAAGATCATTAATAAAGATGAGGAAAATCAGTGGGCCCAAAACGGAGCCATGAGGCACACCACACGTTATCATGCCCCATTCAGACGAGGCAGGTTCTCCAGAAGAGCCATTTAGCATTACAGTCTGCTTCTGATCCTGTAGATATGATTGTACCCACAAGCCAACAGTACCACCTAAACCATAGTATTCTGCCTTTTTCCAAAGAATTTGGTGGTTTACACAGTCAAAGGCTTTCGTAAGATCGCAAAAAATACCCACTGGAGACATTTTTTTGTTAATGGCTTCCAAAACTTGGTTGCTGAAAGAGAATATTGCCTGTTCAGTACAAAGACCGGCACGAAAACCAAACTGATTTTTGCTTAAGATACTATGGAATTTGAGATGGTCTACAATCCTCCTGTGCATGAGTTTTTCTAGAATTTTCGAGAAGGTAGTTAATAGGGATATTGGGCGATAGTTTGTAACAATGCTTTTATCCCCTTTTTTAAAGAGAGGAATCACTACAGCCAACTTAAGTCTGTCAGGGACAATCCCATCTTCTAGGGATGCATTGTATATGTTGCATAAGGTGGGACTAACAAATTTATAACAGTGTTTCAGTATTTTACTAGAAATATTGTCCACACCAGCAGAATTTTTGTTTTTTAATGATCTAATTACTCTTATGACTTCGCTTACAGTAAATGGAGATAAGGATAACTGTGGGATTCTGTTGCTAATAGCTTTCTGTAGGAGGGACAATGATTCTTCCATAGAACCATTACAGCTTGTCTTCTCTGCTGCTCTCAAAAAGTGGTTATTAAATATTTCTGCAACCAACTCAGGTTTCTTTATGATACTGTAACCTGTTTTAATCTCTACCTGAGACATGTTCCCTGTTGTCCTGCCAGTTTCCCTCTTTATTACATTCCTTATAGTTTTAATTTTATTTTCTGAGCTTTCAATTTCTGATTTTATGCACATACTTTTAGAATTATTTATAACCTTCTTGAGAATGCTACAGTAAAGTTTGTAGTGTTGTCATTTCTTTGGATCATTACAAGTCCTGAGAGAACTGTATAACATCCTTTTTGTTCTACAAGATGTTGTTATCCCTGTAGTGATCCAAGACTTCTTGGCATTGCCTATATGACTATTTCTAACTACTTTTTTTTGGGAAAGATGGACTCAAATACAGACATGAATTCATTTAAAAATGAATTGTACTTTTTGTTTACATCTGTTTCCCTATCAACTCGGCTCCAGTCTATCTCTTTTAGGCTATCACTGAATTTTTTAAGGCCCTGTTCATTTATTATCCTAAAAGATTTCCAAGAATGCTCGGAACTGTTGCACACACTGATGTAATTGAGCCTAAGCAATTGACCACCATGATCAGAAAGGCCAAGGATTGGATGTACAATGATCTCATTCCATGTAGACTTATCTATAAATATATTATCTATCAGACTTTTACTGTTAACAGCAACCCTAGTTGGGAAATCTACTATTGTCATCAGATTATAAGACTCCATTAAATGTACTAAATCAGCTTTACTATTGCTCTCATTTAGGAAATCAACATTAAAGTCACCAGTAATTATCAAGTTCTTGGACTTTGAGTACAGTATGGATAATAAAGAATCTAAGTGCTTAAGAAATACATTCAAATTCCCTGAGGGAGATCTATACAGTGCTAACACTACAGCCGTGAAGTCATTTACAGTAATCTCAACACCACATACTTCAATTTGTTGCTCTATACAATGGCTCTTTAAATCTAATGCATTGTAAAATATGTTGTTTTTTACATAAATTACCACTCCACCTTTTTCCATGATGGTTCTTGAGTAATGCGCTGCCTGACACACAGTATTACTTGGTTAGTACATCACCACAAACATATGGACCGGGACTGTACATGCTTTGACAGTTTGCTACGTCTCTCTCTTCTAGGACTGACATGGTAGCTGCCTTGCATTTCTTAATGACTCTGACCTTGTCAACCACAAACCGAATCTTAGTACAGTCATGATTTCCCTGAAGAGATTACATGACAGCAGAGACTTGTAAAATTGTGTTACCCATTTCTCTAGCCAGTGAAGATTCATTCTATACCTTCAGATACAGTGTCATTTAGGAGTAGAACAGCAAGAAATACGTAGCTCCTCTAACAGTAATGACAGTTTATCACCTCCCAACACTACATGTGCCAATGTTTCAGTGCATTTTTGAATATGTTTGTTAACAGATTCATCAACACAACAAAAATTTACAATCTCAGTAGCATCTTATGTCTTAACTCATACTTTACTATTCATCAGAATCTTCATCGCTGCTCTTTGATTCGTCAGAGCTCCCTGCTGTACTTTGTTTTATTTCATAGTCAGAATTAGTTGAAATACCACCTACCGTATTTACCCAAATCTAAGCCGCACTCAAACCTGAAAAATGAGACTCGAAATAAAGGAAAGAAAAAAAAAAAAAAATCCCGAATCTAAGCCACACCTGAAATTTGAGACTCGAAGTTCAAGGGGAGAGAAAAGTTTTAGGCCGCACCTCCAAATCGAAACAAAGTCAGTCCATTGTAATATGAGACACAATTTAGGTCGAATGAATGACGATACAGCTACAGTAGTTTGGTTCGAGTCGTAAGCTTAGCAGTTAAGCTTTACCAGGTAGCCTTTGCTATGCGTCAGGCGCTCCATCCGTATTTATACTGGTACCCTTCCTTTTTCATGTGCTTCATCTGGTTTGAATCAATTGCTTATTTTGCTTTGATCTGATAAGTGCCGTTTTCCTTGTTATAGGCGTTTATGTCACTCTAAGCTGAAAATGCATTACTGTACTGTGTCATGCATTGTTTGTCGCATTCTGATAGTGCGTGTTTGCGGCCTGTCGTCACTCGTGGCATGGCTTGCTTTTGTACACGCTACCGCTGCCTACAATTTTAAAAAAAAAAAAAAAAAAAAAAAAAAAAAAAAAAAAAAAAAAAAAAAAAAAAAAGGAGAGAGAAATCATCTCATTAGCGAAACAATGGCAAGAGACTACTATTTGTTGTTCCTTACACTGCTGCTTTCTTTGATAATGATCAACAAGAACCAAATAATAGACTGCGTATGATAGAACATGTTCTGAACGAGAGTTAGGTGAAAATTTTTCTCCATTTGAAAATCTTTGCGGCCGCTTCTTTAGTACATCAAATTCTGCACAGAAATTAGAGTCATCTTGGATATAAAAATCTAGTCAGTTGCCGTGCTTCATTTCTGACTGTATCACTATTAGGCATAAGAATAATATGAATATAAACATGACACGATACGTATATTCTTCCGCGTTTGCTGTTGTCTCACTCTAGTTTCGTAGTTTATTAGGCAGACAGGATTTAAATAAGATAGCAGCAAACACGAAAGAATACGTGGCAAAATGTTTATATTCGTATTACTCTTATGATGAAGAGAATACTGCATGTGATTCACATTTCATCAGGTTCCTATTAGCAACCGTCTCTTCTCACAGGTAGGAAAAAATTCGGAACATTGAGTTGGCCATATTGACAAACATCCCAAACAGTCTTGCCGGTCGGATTTTCGTAATACATTGAAGTTCTGCTACATTCGAAGATGAACAATACGGAATTTGTATTTACTTCGTTGGATAATGTATGAAAATTGTCTTCCACCTTTTTTTTTTTAATTTATTTACTGACGCAGAGGTTTTGGCGCCAGTATTTATCTTTGTGCCTACGAAGCATGCCTGTGTAGCGCTACATATATTCGACGGCAGAAATTAGTTGTTTCAGCACCTACTGACATTTTTCAGAACTTCCACTTGCTTTGCACTCAATTCCAAGCCGCATGCTTTTTTTTGGATTACAAAAACCAGAAAAAAAGTGCGGCTTAGATTTGAGTAAATACGGTACATCCTCTCCTTTGGATTCAACTTCTTAAGTATTATATTTCAAGTCAACACCTGCTAATCTGTGAGACCGAAATGATGAGCCATACTACTCTATTTCACTGTACCTGTATGTTTCATTTGTATAACATTTTATTCCATCATAGATGCTGCACTTATAGTTTCATATATGCATTGCAGCAGCAGACACAATAAAAGTAGCAATCAGCAGTGCTTAGTTTGTTGAATGGGTAAAAAATATGCCATTGTCCCAGTTCCACATATCCCCAAAATTTGATTCTGCCAAATTCTGTACTCTCTGAAATCGAATGTTTAATCCAAAGATGAAAGTGAACAAGTTTGATGCAGTATTGCTAATATTGTTTATTACTCATCTTGCTGAATGAAGTGCATACCGTATCCTTTCTGAAAGGTTTGCAGAAGTAATGCACATACCAGTTTTCTAAAAACTTACATTGAGATTGTGCTCTCCTTCCTCTTGTACAAATTAGTAGAGCCCTTCGGATTACTCCACAATATGCCTCTTGGCAAGGTGGTAACGACAGTATTATGAAAAGGATAGATTGGCACTCACTGTATAGTGTAAATGTGTTGCTGGCAGGGGGGGGGGGTGGGGGTGGGGGGAAAGGAACACCACCTATTATTAAACACGTAAGCTTTTGGTGCAAACCCCCCCCCCCCCCTTCCCTCACACACACACACACACACACACACACACACACACACACACACACGCACACGCACACACATGCGCGCAAATGCAGATCACACATACATGACCACTGTCTCCGGCTGCTAGGGCCAGACTGGGAGCAACTGTGCATCATGGGAGAAACAACGGTTGGGTGTGTGTGTGTGTGTGTGTGTGTGTGTGTGTGTTTTTTGTCCACTTTGGAAGAAGTCTTTCTGATGGAAAGCTTACGTGTTTAGTAGTCTTTTTGTTGTGCTTGTCTGTGACCTAACATCTCCTGTATACAGTGAATAGCAATGTATCTTTTTTATAATATGGTCATTACTCCAGCCTAGATTTCTATTGTTTGTTTCCTTTTAAGACCTTATAAAGACAGTTACTGACAATTTCTTTTTTCTTATTGGAGAAAAGTAAAACCATATGGGGGCCAGACGTAGATTGTAAATGAATATGGAATAGAGTATTTTTATTCTCCCTGTATGCAGTGTCAATAACGTCACCTCACACACTTCATTTCTGGCAGCACCTCCTTCTCAACACATGACTGTCCCCCACCACCTCACCATAGTCTTCAAGTTATATCCTATAGCACTTCTGGGTGGACAAATAGATGAAGGATGTAGTTTAAAACAGTATAACTAAACTTAAAAGTCAAACTGCCCTTTTATAGAGACTGCCATCATTATTTAAACATACTAAACAACATCAAAACAGTCAAAAGAAATTTTTTTTCAAAAGAGCGGAAAATTGTAGTGAAATTCATGAGAGGATTGTTTTAAATTGTTATATCTTAAATCAATAAGTATGTCAGCATTTCCCAGGATTTTCTGGCTTAATTAAGACTAGGTCATGCCACCACAGTGGTCAGACAGTGGACTTGACTTCCAGAGGACAACGGACCCGAATCCCATCGGGCCATCAAAATTTGGGTTTTCCTTGATTTCCCTAAATGATTTAAGACAAATGCTGGGATGGTTCCTTTGAAAAAGATGACATTCGGCTGAGGAAGCTAATTTCTGTGGCATGTCTGATGACACAGTGCTGGTGGAAGCACGAGTATTTCAGAGCACACCATTCATTGCACATTGTTAAACATAGGGCTCTGCTGCAGACAACCCCTGTATGTTCCCATGTTGACAACACAGTTGAATTACAATTTCTGTGGCTCAGGAGCATTGAGATTGGGCAGTGAATCAATAGAAATGTGTCATCTGGTTGAATCATTCGAGTTTCGCATTACACCTACTTGACGGTTTTGTGCACATACACTGTCAACAGAGTGAATTGGTGCTTGAAAGGTGCACTTTGCTACAGACTTAGGCCAGTGGGAGCAATATTATGCTATGGAGGACATTCACCTGGTCTTCTATGGGTCCTGTGGTAGTAACTGAAGGCTCCATAACAGCTTTGTTCTGTGTGAACATTATTGTGCACTGTCCGCACCCTGTCCCTAATGAAGGTGACATGTTTCAACAATATGACTTTCAGTGTCACGAGGCCAGAATCAAATTCACCCCTTCTGAATCTGATGGAATACATCTGCGATGCTATCAGATACCAGTTCTGCACCCAGAAACCACTGATCTCCAATTTATGGGAATTACATGACCTGTGCTTAGACATGCGGTGCTGCATAATGCTGGGAACATACCTCACATAATGCTGGGAACATACCTGAAATTTGTTGAACTTGTCCCACACAAAATCACTGCTGTATTGTGTTCCAACAGTGGACAAACACATTATCAAACAGGAGGTCATAGTGTTTTGTCTCATCAGTTTATATATTCAATGCTTGAATGAAAGGTGTGCTCTTTTCCTTTTTTCTGGCATTGCGTGTATGTGTAAAGCGGGATGTTCTACCATATGGGCTTGTTTATATGATGGCTGTCAGTATTACCACCTGCACAGATACTAAATGCTCCTTTTCTGAAGACCTTTTATCTTGAGAACACTTTCAACTTTGTTTCACAAATGGCAGCACAGTTTCATGTAATTGTTAAAATAACACTTTCAGCAAAAGATGTGTGCGTTGGAGTGGGGAAAAAGATTGGAGATGTATGTAGTTTAATTTTCATAAATTGTTAAGAAGGTTAACAGCTTGGCATGCTAAGATAAATTCCCACATTCTCTAAAAAGAGAGAAAAAGATTAATTTAACAGAATCAGTGAGGTATACAAATATAACAACAGACTTGTAGAACCATTATTTTGTAGGTTAGATTAGATTAGATTCAGCTTTTGTTCCAAGACCCAAAACATGAGACGATTCTCATGGGTGAGTAACATGCCAGAAAGTATAACATAAAAAATATAAAACATTTGAATACCCTGATCATTTGTCAGGAGATTGTCAAACTAGGTGAATACAATACAAACTGGAACAGCTAATATTTTCAGAATTGATACGCTGTCAGACTGAAACATTGTTATGCACTATTAATAAATTTATCAAACAAAAAGTACATAATCTTGACTGTTATGACAAAGTGCTCTCAGAACTGAAATCTAACAGACATTCTTATTTAAGCTGGCCTAACAGCCACTGTTAAGATATTCATCTATTGAGTAGGATGAGTTACCTATCAAAAAGTCTTTCAAACTCTGTTTAAACCATGCTTTATCTGATACCAAGTTTTTAATGGTGTCTTTCTTCCACAGATAAATTGTGTTGTAATGCGAGGTTTTAATGAAGATGAAGTGTGCAGTTTTGTGGAGTTAACAAAAGAGAAAAATGTTGATGTAAGATTTATCGAGTACATGCCTTTCAGCGGCAACAAATGGAATGATGGGAAGATGGTCTCATTTAGTGAAATGGTCCAAATAATTAGAAAGCAGTGGCCTAATTTTGATCCTCTGCCCAATGGGCCCAATGATACCTCAAAGGTACGTGCAGTATTACATATGAACATACATTGAAAATAATTTAATGTTTATGACTTACTACCAATCACAATAATTCTTCACATCTGCTGGTGGTATGAGAGATGGACTGGTTTAGTTACATATTTCTCATCCCATTCAGTAAGTCTGTCCTGGCCTGGGTTTCTCTGCAGCTTTTCTACAACTCTCCCCATTTCCTAAACCTTGACAATCCTTTTCTTTCTTCCCTTTTCCGTCCCCTTATTGTTTCTGCCAGAAGAAGAAGCCACTGGCTCCGAAAGCTTGCACATTTCCATAACTTTAAGGGGAGTTACAAGGGGAAAACATTCTTTTTCACTTTTTCGGGTTTTTACCTGATTATAAAATTTGCAATTTTCCAAATAAAATGATATGTATATTACTTATAAACTTGCGTGGGAAGTATTTTATTTTATTTTCTAAAATATAATCTACACTAGTTGAAAATGTTAAAATTTTTACACGCATTACTTCAAGACCTAATAAAATCGGTAATTTTTTATATACAGGGTAGTCCATTGATCGTGACCGGGCCATATATCTCACGAAATAAGTGTCAAACGAAAAAACTACAAAGAACGAAATTTGTCTAGCTCGAAGGGGGAAACCAGCTGGCGCAATGGTTGGCCTGCTATAAAGCGCTGCCATAGCTCAAACTGATATCAACTGTGTTTTTTTAAATAGGAACCCCATTTTTTATTGCATATTCATGTAATACGTAAAGAAATGTGAATGTTTTAGTTGGACCACTTTTTTCGCTTTGTGATAGATGGCGCTGTAATAGTCACAAACATATGTCTCATAATTTTAGACGAACAGTTGGTAACAGGAAGGTTTTTTAAATTAAAATACAGAACGTAGGTACATTTGAACATTTTATTTTGGTTGTTCCATATGTGATACATGTACCTTTGTGAACTTATCATTTCTGAGAACGCATGCTGTTACGGCGTGATTACCTGTGAATACGACATTAATGCAATAAATGCTCAAAATGATGTCTGTCAACCTCAATGCCTTTGGCAATACGTGTAACGACATTCCTCTCAACAGTGAGTAGTTCGCCTTCCGTAATGTTCGCACATGCATTGACAATGCACTGACGCATGTTGTCAGGCATTGTCGGTGGATCACGATAGCAAATATCCTTCAACTTTCCCCACAGAAAGAAATCCGGGGACGTCGGATCCGGTGAACGTGCGGGCCTTGACAACCAATCCACCTGTCATGAAATATGCTATTCAATACTGCTTCAACCGCACGCAAACTATTTGCCGGACATCCATCATGTTGGAAGTACATCGCCATTCTGTCATGCAGTGAAACATGTAGTAGTAACATTGGTTGAACATTATGCAGGAAATCAGCATACATTGCACCATTTAGATTGCCATCGATAAAATGGGGGCCAATTATCCTTCCTCCCTTAATGCCACACCATACATTAACCTGCCTAGGTCGCTGCTGTTCCACTTGTTGCTGCCATCATAGATTTTCCGTTGCCCAATAGTGCATATTATGGCGGTTTAGGTTACCGCTGTTGGTGAATGATGCCTCATCGCTAAATAGAATGCATGCAAAAAATCTTTCATCGCCCTGTAATTTCTCTTGTGCCCAGTGGCAGAACTGTACATGACGTTTAAAGTCATCGCCATGCAATTCCTGGTGCATGGAAATATGGTACGGGTGCAATCGATGTTGATGTAGCATTCTAAACACCGACGTTTTTGAGATTCCCAATTCTCACGCTTTTTGTCTGCTACTGATGTGTGGATTAGCTGCCCCAGCAGCTAAAACACCTACTAGGGCATCATCATTTGTTGCAGGTCGTGGTTGATGTTTCACATGTGGCTGGACACTTCCTGTTTCCTTAAATAATGTAACTATCCGGCGAATGGTCTGGACACTTCAATGATGTCGTCCAGGATACCAAGCAGCATACATAGCACACGCCCCTTGGGCATTTTGATCACAATAGCCATACATCAACACGATATCGACCTTTTCCGCAATTGGTAAACGGTCCATTTTAACACAGGTAATGTATCACGAAGCAAATACCGTCTGCACTGGCGGAATGTTATGTGATACCACATACTTCTATGTTTGTGACTATTACAGCAGCTGGCTGGAGTGGCAGAGCAGTGCTAGGCGCTACAGTCTGGAAACGCGCGACCGCTACGGTCGCAGGTTCGATCCTGCCTCGGGCATGGATGTGTGTGATGTCCTTAGGTTAGTTAGATTTAAGTAGTTCTAAGTTCTAGGGGACTGATGACCTCAGAAGTTAAGTCCCATAGTGCTCAGAGCCATTTGAACCATTTTTGACTATTACAGCCCCATCTATCACAAAGCGAAAAAAGTGGTCCAGCTAAAACATTCATATTTCTTTACGTACTACATGAATATGTAATAAAAAATGGGGGTTCCTATTTTTAAAAAATGCAGTTGATATGAGTTTGACCCATGGCAGTGCCATCTACCAGGCCAACCATAGCGCCATCTGGTTTCTCCCTTCAAGCTAGACGAATTTCGTTCTTTGTAGTTTTTTCATTTGATGCTTATTATGTGAGATATTTGGCCCGGTCACTATCAATGGACCACCCTGTAGAAAGCTGTGGATTGCTGTGTTATAAAGGTTAAATTATGTGTTTGTATTGGTAGCACTGTCAAAAATAGTATCGTATCTTTTCATAGTATAAACATGCTTTGTATATCGAAGTGCTAACATTTTTCTGAGGAATAGTGACGAATAGACTGGTAAATCTCTCAAAAAGTATGACTCCAAAATGAAGTGTTTTTAAGAAATGTGGGTTTCATGGTAATAAATTTTTGAATAAAGAGAAACATTGTGTTCAGCATGTGGTGTGTGAAGTTACAGACAATGGAATACTCGCAAACTCATGAGTATCTAGAGAAACACCCATTAGTGCTTCGAAGATTAAAATAAAACATAGTGATAACACAGTTATCTCAAAACAAAACTCATGTAAATGGTAGGTTAGGTTATATTCTGATACATCTACACATCGTAACAGGGGTGTTATGTGAATGTGTGTGCTGTATGTATGTGGTGGGCCAGTTAGTTTACATGAAGACATTGAGGTATCAAATGGACTAGCCAGGAAACTTATCATTAGTTCTGCCAGTTGTAAATATACTCATTCATTTTGGAGTTCTGATAAGTGTAAAGATAATTATTTTGAAATAAATGTTAGGTGGTTTTATGGATTGAGAGCTATTGGCAAAAGACACACTGCAGCAGAAACAATGTGTGTCGTGATGTATATGCCACGCCCACTTTGTAAAATAGACAAGTATGCAGGATTTATTGGAGCTGCTGTGAAATCCACTGCATGTGAGTCAATTAAGGGTGCTGCAAATGAAGCTGCTGAAATAAACGATGGTATGATTGACATATCAGTAGCTTTTGGGGCACTTGGTAGAAGCGCAGCTGAAGTTCTAAGAATTCTGTTGCTACAGTGACCAGTGGTGGATACTGGAAAGCTAATAGATTTCCAGATTTTAACCAAACATTCTTATAAGTATAAATCAGGGAATGAAGAAGGGCATATCTGTGACAGAAATTATGAAGGACAACTAGTCATACGGAGGCCTGTGCAGCTGTTGAAATTTATAATCGATCTGTAAACTAAAGGGGAGTGTGTTACACTAAGTTCTTAGGTTGTGCAGACTCAAATGCATATAACAGTGTAGTAGCCACTCAGCCTTATGGTGAGAAGCTTATCACAGAACTGGAATGTGTTGGTCATGCCCTCCTGGATCTGGTTCATGGTGCAATTACCGCAATGCCCAGTACTCAAACAGGTCATACAGCCATAAACATTATATCCCAGCAGCAGTTGTGGATATCATAAAACCTGTTTACAGAGACCTGGCAATCCTGAATTATTGAAGAAGTGTCTGCATTGTCAGACTCAAAATCCCAATGAGTCGTTCAATAATCTTATAGCGTCAGTGTCATCGTAACTGCCGTCTGCGTCACGTCTGCTGTGCAGCGAGCTATGCTGATTTAAGTATTAACTCTATTTTTCTTACTTGTAACTTCTTCTTCCGTGTGTTTTTGCTTTTAGGAAACTTTAATTGTCGAGTGCTACTAATAGTGTTCCATAGATTTTGTGTTTGTTTTGAATACAGTCAGAGAAAGTCCGTTTAGTCAGCCATAGTGCCAGTAGTGCTAGTGTTTGTTTTCAATACAGTCCAGAGACAGGTAGTGCTATTTTCATTGTTTTCTACAGGAAGTGTCTAGTAACCACAGTTTAGTCAACTATCAGCCGCCTTTAGTGAATTAGCAGTCTAGTTATAAGTTGATTAACTCTCTACAGTAAATTGATTTCTTAAGATGGATAGGATGTGAGACTGCTGTGTACGGACACAGGAGGAGCTGGCCACTGTTCGCAAACAGCTGAACGTGTTGATGGCCGCGGTTAGCCGTCTTCAGGCAGTGGTGAGTCTGGTGCGTTGCATGGTACACCCCAGGTGTTACATGCTTCACCCACTGACCCTGCTGTCGACACATCTTTGCGGATACCGGGCGCGGTTGTGCCACCCTCTTCCCAAGGGGAGTGGCGGGTTCAGCGGCGTTCGCGGCGCACGAGGTGGAGGGTCAGTGTGGAGGCTGGCCGTGTGGCATCGCCCGTTCTGCCTGTGAGTGGACATGTGGCCACTCCTTCAGCAAGGTCCGAGCAGGCACATGGGGGGAGGGGTTTATTAGTTATTGGGAGCTCCAACGTTAGGCGGGTGATGGAGCCGCTTAGGGAAATAGCGGAAAGGTCGGGGAAGAAGGTCAGTGTTCACTCTGTCTGCTTGCCGGGGGTCTCATCCGAGATGTGGAGGAGACCGCGCCGGCAGTGATAGAGAGCACTGGGTGCACCCGACTGCAAATTGTTGCTCATGTCGGCACCAATGACTCCTGCCGTCTGGGTTCAGAGGTCATCCTCAGTTCGTTCAGGCGGTTAGCGGAGTTGGTGAAGGCGGAAAGCCTCGCGGGGTGGAATCTGAGCTAGCTATTTGTAGTATCGTTCCCAGAACCGATAGTGATCCTCTGGTTTGGAGCCGAGTGGAAGGCTTAAACCAGGGACTCAGACGATTCTGCGGAGATCTGGGGTGCAAATTTCTCGACCTCCGCTATCGGGTGGAGAAATGTAGGGTCCCCCTGAATAGGTCACGCATGCACTACATGCAGGAAGTGGCTACAAGGGTAGCGGAGTATATGTGGAGTGCACATGTGGGTTTTTTAGGTTAGAGAATTCCCTCCCTAGGCCCGGCAAGACACCTCCTGAGATGCGGCAAGGTAGGAGTAGACAAAATGCAACAGGGAATAACAATATTAATGTGCTAATAGTAAACTGCAGGAGCGTCTATAGAAAGGTCCCAGAACTGCTCTCATTAATAAGCGGTCACAATGCCCACATAGTACTAGGGACAGAAAGTTGGCTGAAACCAGATGTAAACAGTAATGAAATTCTAAACTCAGATTGGAGTGTATACCACAGAGACAGGCTGGACAGTGAAGGGGGAGGCATGTTTAAAGCAATAAGAAGTGCAATAGTATCGAAGGAAATTGACGGAGATCCGAAATGTGAAATAATTTGGGTGAAGGTCACGGTTAAAGCAGGCTCAGACATGGTAATGGGATGTCTCTATAGGCCCCCTGGCTCAGCAGCTGTTGTGGCTGAGCACCTGAAGGATAATTTGGAAAATATTTCGAGTAGATTTGCCCACCATGTTATAATTCTGGGTGGAGATTTTAATTTGCCGGATATAGACTGGGAGACTCAAACTTTCATAACGGGTGGCAGGGACAAAGAATTCAGTGAAATTTTTTAAGAGCTTTATCTGAAAACTACCTTGAGCAGTTAAACAGAGAACCGACTCGTGGCGATAACATATTAGACCTTCTAGTGACAAACAGACCTGAACTATTTGAAACAGTTAACGCAGAACAGGGAATCAGTGATCATAAAGCGGTTACTGCATCGATGATTTCAGCCGTAAATAGAAATATTAAAAAAGGTAGGAAGATTTTTCTGGTTAGCAAAAGTGACAAAAATCAGATTTCAGAGTACCTGACGGCTCAACACAAAAGTTTTGTTTTAAGTACAGATAGTGTTGAGGATCAGTGGACAAAGTTCAAAACCATCGTACAATATGCGTCAGATGAGTATGTGCCAAGCAAGGTCGTAAGAGATGGAAAAGAGCCAGCGTGGTACAACAACCGAGTTAGAAAACTGCTGCGGAAGCAAAGGGAACTTCACAGCAAACATAAACATAGCCAACACCTTGCAGACAAACAAAAATTACGCAAAGCGAAATGTAATGTGAGGAGGGCCATGCGAGAGGCATTAAATGAATTCGAAAGTAAAGTTCTATGTACTGACTTGGCAGAAAATCCTAAGAAATTTTGCTCCTATGTCAAAGCGGTAGGTGAATCAGAACAAAATGTCCAGACACTCTGTGACCAAAAAGGTACTGAAACAGAGGATGATGGACTAAAGGCCGAAATACTAAATGTCTTTTTCCAAAGCTGTTTCACAGAGGAAGACTGCACTGTAGTTCCTTCTCTAGATTGTCGCACAGATGACAAAATGGTAGATATTGAAATAGATGACAGAGGGATAGAGAAACAATTAAAATCACTCAAAAGAGGAAAGGCCGCTGGACCTGATGGGATACCAGTTCAATATTACACAGAGTATGCGAAGGAACTTGCCCCCATTATTGCAGCAGTGTACCGTAGG
Source organism: Schistocerca americana (assembly GCF_021461395.2). Classification (NCBI taxonomy): domain Eukaryota; kingdom Metazoa; phylum Arthropoda; class Insecta; order Orthoptera; family Acrididae; genus Schistocerca; species Schistocerca americana. The sequence continues at coordinate 647,300,697 of NC_060124.1, forward strand.
TCTCTACAAGATCGTAGCGTTCCAAAGAATTGGAAAAGGGCACAGGTCATCCCCGTTTTCAAGAAGGGACGTCGAACATATGTGCAGAACTGTAGACCTATATCTCTAACGTCGATCAGTTGTAGAATTTTAGAACATGTATTATGTTCGAGTATTATGACTTTTCTGTAAACTAGAAATCTACTCTGTAGGAATCAGCATGGGTTTCGAAAAAGACGATCGTGTGAAACCCAGCTCGCGCTATTCGTCCACGAGACTCAGAGGGCCTTAGACACGGGTTCCCAGGTAGATGCTGTGTTTCTTGACTTCCGCAAGGCGTTCGATACAGTTCCCCACAATCGTTTAATGAACAATTTAAGAGCATATGGACTGTCAGACCAATTATGTGATTGGATTGAAGAGTTGCTAGATAACAGAATGCAGCATGTCATTCTCAATGAAGAGAAGTCTTCCGAAGTAAGAGTAATTTCAGGTGTACTGCAGGGGAGTGTCGTAGGACTGTTGCTATTCACAATATACATAAATGACATTGTGAATGAAATCGGAAGTTCACTGAGGCTTTTTGCGGATGATGCTGTGGTATATCAAGAGGTTGCAACAATGGTAAATTGTACTGAAATGCAGGATGATCTGCAGCGAATTGATGCATGGTGCAGGGAATGGCAATTGAATCTCAATGTAGACAAGAGTAATGTGCTGCGAATACATAGAAAGAAAGATCCCATATCATTTAGCTACAATATAACAGGTCAGCAATTGGAAGCAGTTAATTCCATAAATTATCTGGGAGTATGCATTAGGAGTGATTTAAAATGGAATGATCATATAAAGTTGATCGTGGGTAAATCAGATGCCAGACTGAGATTCATTGGAAGAATCCTAAGGAAATGCAATCCGAAAACAAAGGAATTAGGTTACAGTACACTTGTTCGCCCACTGTTTGAATACTGCTCAGCAGTGTGGGATCCGTACCAGATAGGGTTGATAGAAGAGATAGAGAAGATCCAACAGAGAGCAGCATGCTTCGTTATAGGATCATTTAGTAATCATGAAAGCATTACGGAGATGTTAGATAAACTCCAGTGGAAGACTCTGCGGGAGAGACGCTCAGTAGCTCTGTATGGGCTTTTGTTGAAGTTTCGAGAACATACCTTCACCGAGGAGTCAAGCAGTATATTGCTCCCTCCTACGTATATCTCGCGAAGAGACGATGAGGATAAAATGAGAGAGATTAGAGCCCACACATAGGCATACCAACAATCCTTCTTTCCACGAACAATACGAGACTGGAATAGAAGGGAGAACTAATAGAGGTACTCAAGGTAGCCTACACCGTCAGGTGGCTTGAGGAGTATGGATGTAGATGTAGATGTAGACCAAAAAATGTTTTTCTTGTAATGAAGACACTAAAGTGGGGGTGAGTCATGCTGTTATTGCTTTTAATGATGGCAACATTGGTAGCGTGAAAGTGCTACAACATATGGGAATTAATTCTGGAGCAAACTGCATCAGAGAATTTGAATGGATGGACAAGGTTTGCAATGGTAAAGCACTATATGCAGCACAGTTGGCCACTACGGAGTCCAGAAAGAAGAAAACAAGAAAAAACTTAAAAAAGGTCAAGAGGATGATATACAGTATGGTGCAGGGTGCTTCTGAGTGACTAAAAATAAAATGTTAAGCATATATTGAGTTACAGTCTATTAAAACTTTAAAAACTCTTCTTGAAAATTTAGATTTTCTCTTGCATTTTTCCCTAAATCTCAGAAACTACTTCGAGTAGCGAATTAAAATTTTCAGGGAGTAATAACATACGTATTCTGAGTCTTCTGAACTAAAAGAAGAACATAATATTATGCATAAATAAAATTATTTAGAATAACATACAAAAAAGTACACAAAATTTTAACTGTGTAATTAAAAAATTGCATTTCCAAAAGCAGTGGCTGAAATGCAATTATTGTAAGACTCAGAACATATAGTTTAATGTCCTGTAAAAGTTTCTTGTCAATGGCTACAGTTGTTCCTGAAATACGGGGAAGTTAAGTCACCAAATTTAACATTGTCAGGATAGGGCGTTCAAACTCCCCTTAATGCACATTTTCTCCTTCCTCCACTTGGTGAGCAACACATTTATAGTATTTACACAACAGCAGTAGCTATTTTCTTACAATTTCTTTTTGCAGGCATACCATGTCCCGGGCTTCAAGGGACGTGTGGGATTTATTACCTCAATGAGTGAACACTTCTGTGGCACGTGCAACCGTTTACAGATAACAGCTGATGGCAATTTGGAGGTGTGACTCTTTGGGTATTCAGAGATATCTCTCAGGTGAGTGATGAAACATAGAATAATCATGTCCAAGTGAAAATTCATGCGAGGAAACCATAAAATTACTAGAAGACTGACAGACTGATCAGTATTTTACCTTCAGGAGGTGAAATTCCAAAACTTCTTATAGACACATTCGTTCCTCTTGTCCTCACGTTAGTCATGGAGTCTGAGTGACCTTTGAGACCTTCAGAAACTTATCCCTCTTTCCTCTCTCATGAAGGAACTGATAGTTCCAAATGCTGAGTATAGAATAATACTTTCAAACTGTTTGCCATGCACATTAGGTATGTGGTTGGTATATGGAAGAGATAAACTGCAGTTAAATCCAGCAGGTATGAAATGAGTAATCTTTTCTCGAAGTTTTCAGCTTGCACCCTCCTCCCTCCCAGACATACAAACCAGATACCTCTAGCTAAATAATTTGTGAGTATATATAATTTGCCTCTGTCAACATCATGTTACACTAACCTATTTGTGAGATTAAATTAAAGGAAAGTAATCAGAACTGGAAATTATGTAAAGACATTTTTGGCTATGTCCCTGTGTTGTATTAAAGTTAACATAGTATTTCTGTCCATGTGATGGTAACTATGATTCGCCAGCCACCGTTGCCGAGCGGTTCTAGGTGCTTCAGTCCAGAACTGCGCGACTGCTACGGTCGCAGGTTTGAATCCTGCCTTGGCTCAGATGTTAAGTCCCATAGTGCCCAGAGCCATTTGAACTGTGATTCATGATTATCAGAGTCTATATGTTCCAAATAAAAATTGGAACTTCATGTGTATAAATGTACAAATTATTAGACAATGGGACCAACAACTGACACTTTTAAATTGATGACTAGACGAAGACTTGGCGATAAGTTTGTTTCAGGACATGGTAAGGGGGGTGAGGGGTGGGAAGAATCAGCTCTCTCTTTGTGAGCATACCAGAAATCCTTTATCAACCGAAGGTAAAATAAGATATAAAAATACAGGGTCAAACAATTAATTTAAGTATCTTAAAAACCAAATGACTAATAAAATTGGAAGCTAAGAAAAGTAAGTTCATAGTAAGTTGGGGTGAAACACAGGGGGCTGCAACATATTGCCATTGTTGTTTGACTTGTCTATCAAAGAAAAAAGAAATGGATCAAAACAAAATAAAAGTGAGAATGGAAATGTATCAGAAGAAAATAGGAATAAGCAAGGAACATATTCTTTAATTAAGAAAAAAAAAAGACATGTGAGGCAGATGTTCCTACAATTTTATGTTCAAAGCACAGCAGCCTGTGAAAGCAAAATATTTATGACATTGAAAAAAGAAAATCAGTGAGTGAAAAGTGTGTGTAGGTGAACTGTGGTGAAAGACTGGATATTGGAACTTCTGTTATGCTGCCCAGTATTAGTTGACTTGGTAGTAAAGGAGCAAGTTTGCAAGGGCAGATAACTGTTTGGCTACGTAAAATAGAGTGGGAGTATGGAAAAGCTAGTCCAAGATAGGATGAAAAAGATAACAGCAACTTAAAAAATGAACCCCATGAACCCCATTCCCATCTAGTGAATGCAGTGGTTGACAATATCTTGTGACATTCACCTATAAGGCTCAAACAATAATTGCTAAATAAAAATACAAAATGTTGACAAGACTGTATCTAAGCTGTCACTCTCTTTTGAAACAAGGGTGTTTAAACCAACAAACACGCAGGAAAGCATGGACAACTCACACACTAGAGAAGGATGGGCAGTATCATTGAAGGAGTGAGCATGAACCGTGTGGAATATGTGTGGTACAAGTAAAAAAAAAAAAAAAAAAAAAGTAATGATAGTAAAATTCCAATCCCGGGAGCGGAAAGACTTACCTTAGGGGGAAAAAGGACAGGTATACACTCGCACACACGCACATATCCATCCACACATACAGACACAAGCAGATATATATATGTCTGCTTGTGTCTTTATGTGTGGATGGATATGTGCGTGTGTGCGAGTGTATACCTGTCCTTTTTTCCCCTTAAGGTAAGTCTTTCCACTCCCGGGATTGGAATGACTCCTTACCCTCTCCCTTAAAACCCACTTCCTTTCGTCTTCCCCTCTCCTTCCCTCTTTCCTGATGAGGCAACAGTTTGTTGCGAAAGCTTGAATTTTGTGTGTATGTTTGTGTTTGTTTGTGTGTCTATCGACCTGCCAGCGCTTTCGTTCGGTAAGTCACCTCATCTTTATTTTTATATATAGAAGTTTATTATTTTATTTACCGGTCTTGCAGTTTCCTTGATTTCTTGCAAAGTACAGTACAATGAAAACCTACCATATTGCATAACAAGTAGATGAGTATAAACTTCAGAATAGCATCATCGCCATTAAATGACCTATGTTTTCTTTACTAACAAGAGAAGGGACAGAAGCAATAAACACAAAATCAGAACTGCTTTTGCTTGATTACAGCAGGGACAATAATTTTTAACATCTACATTTACAACAGATCATATTTACAAAATGTTTTCGAAATTTGCTCTGTTTGCTCAAATGAATGTATTGCACTGCTCAATAATTCATTTACACTCAACCCCGACTGCTGCACGTGCTGTGGGGTGTGTCATCTGGTTATGTCATATGTTCAGTGTTTCTCACCAATTTTTGGGGTATTTTGAAATGTACAAAAAGGAAAATGCAGAAAGTTATCACATTTTGCTGCACATTACCTGCGTCACAGAAAAATAATGTATACAAATCTTCTCAGATTTGCCACTGAATAACTTTGTCCAAGCCTCACAATATTTCACCAACACAACTGTTCGTCATCTTCAGGTAGTGGTGGGTCCTGTCATCACTGCTGCAAGATGTGGCTGGTGATATTCGCACAGCAGAATTGAAATTTGTCAGGCTAGAAGCAGGAGTACGAATGTGTGGACAGGCACTCCCAGTTGGATGTAAATGCCATTCATAGTAGCCTTCTGCTTATGTGTTGTGGGCAATGACTGCACTTCTGGACACTCGTGTGGTTAAGAGCTGAATTAACTCTCTGCAAGGTACTGCATCAGGTCATACATCGGAGGATCTGGTTTCTACTGTTTTAATTTCATGGCAGTCAGTGCTGGATTCTGGGCAGTGCTTAGTCAAAATTCCATATTCCTGTTGGTAAGATTGCCCACCGTATGGATACATGCCTCATTCTTAAAAACACAGTCCTAGAGTGATGATGCTGAGGATAAAATTTCAGTCCTCTTGGGAAACGTGTGGTGCCCTGTATTCAGGCAGTGCTCTGCTACCATTAATTTACTGGGTGGCATTTTTGTCAGCGCTGTTGAACACAGTGTTCTTGCACAATGTGAGGTGTCTGCCCTATATAAGGTTTCCCATAATGGCATCAGATCTTATATATGATCTGTGTTTTCTAAGGTCAAGATTGTCTTTAACTGAACACAAACAATTCCTTAGTTTTGCTGGTAGACGAAAAACACACTTGATTCTGTTTCTCTTAGCGATTCTTTTAATTTTGAAAACATGCCACTGAAATATGGCAAGAAAGCCATTTGCAGTGCTTGTCTAAGTATCTTCATTTACATCCCTACACTGAACTTGCTTTGCTCAGAACACATTGCAAATCTGTTTACAAGAATAAACATTCTGCTGGAACACTGTTCTTAGGTGTTACAGTTCACCAGGCCGACTGTCGGTATCTGAAATCACGTGTGCTCTATGTGCCAGGGAGTGTAAGACACTACCACATTGTGCAGGGTGACGGCAACTTTTGGACCCCAAATATAACTCTGCGTGTATCAGTTTGCAGTAGAGACTAAGCCCCAGTGCTATGTCAGCTTTTCTTCTAACCGTGACATCCAGGAATGGTAAGCTGCTATCTTTTTGTACTTCCACAGTGAACTGAATATTCAGATGGAGCGAGTGCAAATGCTGCAGGGACATAGGTAGTGTCTGTATTATGTGGGCCACACCACAAATGTCTCTTCAGCATTCTGCCAGAAGGAGGAATGTTGGATATTTACTAAGGGAAATAGAGGATCTCCCATGGGAACACTGTCCACTTGATTAAAGTAGTTGGTGTTACATAAGAAATAGGATGAGGTATGCACATGTTTAAACAGCATCACAATTTCTTTCTCAAACTTGCTGCTAATAACCTCTAATGAGGGCTGCAGGGGCACTTTTGTAAGTAATGATATAACATTTGAGCTAACTAAAAGATCTGAAAGTTCTAGTTTAAGCATCTTCAGGTATTCTATGAAATCCTCTGAATTCTAAATATGATGGTCATAGTCATCCACATGATAAATTTCAAAGCTGTCACGTGGAAATTGCCAGTTGCATCTTGCAGCAGTGATGGTGGAAATCACCACCACCTGAAGATGCCAAAACGTTGTGTCACTGAAATATTGAGGGAGGGACTTGCATAATGTTATCTGGTGGGAAACCCAAAGTGTTTTTGCAACAGATCTATTAGGCAAGCCTGAAAAGTCACATATACTCCAAGCAGTAAGTACCTGTTATAAAATGGTCACATTAGTGAGCTTGGCAATTAATTAAGAGTTTATCAATAAATTTGGCTTCATTTTGCAAGAAATTGTGCTGTGTTCCAGTACTCCCTCTTCAACAAAACTAATGTCAGTTTCTGCTCCACCTCTTCAGCCCGAGATCCTATGTATACTCTTGAGCATTTGTGTAAGATACCTGTTTATTTATAAAAATGAAAGTAACTTCTATCATGACTTTCCCATTCTTGTCCAGTGGGTTTGTTATCCTGCTGTTGCCTACTGCAGACTACAAGATTACTGTTGAAGATTTCTGCAAAGTTTTTCTTCCGTTTTAGTGTACCAACATTTCACTGTGTGGTAATTGCCTGGTACTGTTTAACGGGTGTTTTAACTGTTGTTTCAGAGATGCAATACGAAGCAAATGCAGTGAGGATGACTTGCTTGCCATGATTGGGGCAGCAGTGAGAAGAAAGAAGAAACAACATGGAGGTAAGATACATTACAGCAAATGTAACTCTGTAGATAGAAAGAAAATTTCTGCTTAACAAGTCATAGCAAACATAAGAGCAAAATAGAATGAAAAGCAACAGTGATAGAACCTGTGTTTTTTGTGTAAACTTGGATTTAATTTTTTATTTAGTATTCATTCTGATTAATGCCCATTGGTCAACAGTATATTTCAGCCCTAGAATTTGGTTCTGCAAGGTCCACCAGATAACCATATATGGCTGTTGTAACTCCTTTATTGGACTTCAGAAGTTTTCCAGCAACAAATCTTTTTTTTTTTTTTCTTTCTTTCTTTCTTTTTTTTTCTTTTTTTAAAAAAAGCTAAAATGCAGAAAACATCATAAAGCAAACACTCACAGAAAAGCATCAGTGTCCTTGAAACAATGGAAACTCCAGTAGGAATATCAACAATGTTGGAAAAGACAGATTACTACTTACTGATGAAGGCTGTGGCTGAAAGCTTTATGTAAGTGTCTTTTAATTCTGCCCATCTGCAGCCTAAGGTATCTTCTTTATGGTAAGTAACAGTCTGTCTTTTCCTTCATTATTCATTAGTGTTCTTTTTTTTTATTGCTGTTTAGCAAGCATCGTGTGGTATATAAGGGATGTGAATAGCGTCAGATGTTGAATCATCACTCTGGAGGATATGAAGGTGCTGCATATTGGTGTGAGACAGCATTATCTGATGAGAGTTTGAAAGAAACCTCATTGTGGATGTCCATTTGGTCCCCTGGTTAAACCTTGCAACATCTGTATTTTTGGAGTATTTGGATCTGACAGTGGCCTGATGTTGGAAAGTAAGGGCTTACTCATCATCAATGTTCCAGTTGACTACATCAGACCACTACAAGGGAGCATCACTGTGTAGTGTACTGAGTACATTGTAACCTGTTCACGTCTGTGACTGCCATCTGAGAACAAGTACAGTAAACTCTCGTGCAGCTACACTTTTGGCTAGCTAGATTGACACTTGACAAGTTTCAATTTGCGTGCACCTGGAGCCAAGCATTTGCTGGTGTTTTTTGGCAATCTACTGCTAATCAGTGCACTGGTGCGTGTCAAAAGTCCAAGTATCGTCAATTCGTGCGTGTGTTGGTTGAAGCTCTAGTGCGTTTCTTATTCGTATTGCATGGTTTCATGCCACTGCCATCTATTGGAACTCCTTGGAAGTACAGTACATACAGTATTGTTCTATGGAGCGCAACGTAGGCCTGTCGAAACTGACAATTAGAGTGCGCCACCTAACACTTTCCACTTGTTGTCGGTACATCAAAGCTGAGTGTTTAACAGTGAACGTACAACACCCTGTTGTGTTGCCACGTGGGCTTGGGTAGAACAGAGGAAATGGCATAGATGTATCGAATGCTTTCATTTGATGGCTGCCACAGCCTGGTTTCAAAAATCAAAAGTTTGTCAAGTGCATCTCGAGTGTTGTCAAGTTGTGCATTTGTGTGTTTCTGATTTGAGGTTTTGTGCTCCCACTATGTGCCTTAAAGTGTCCAGAGATAAAAGGGGCCAAAAACCATAAAGGACTCAGTCGAGTGTCTGTAAAAAGAACACTGAACGTGACTACGGGCACGTAACATAAAATGAATGTGATCTTGTTGGAAAAAGATCATCACACTTTGCAGAGAATTGATGCTGGTGAGCCACCCACAAAAGTTGCTGCAGAGTAGGAGTACAATTACTGATCGGAAGACAAATCGATCAGGAATTGAAAAATTTTTGTTCCATCCAAGCATTGGGCAGCGCAGTGAAATCTTGAAAAACAATGAGAAAAGGTGCACATCCTCAGTTAGAAGAGGCATTATTTTTGTGGCACGAATAAATAAGAGCCAAAGGTGTGTCAGTTTCAGGTCCTCTAATTTGTCAAAATGAGCTAATGAGCTGATAGAAGGAAAGAAGCAAGAATTCCTCGGAAGTAATGGCTGGCAGGATCATTTCAAGAAGCAGCATGGCATCCATGAAATTGCCATCAGTGCCAAATCATTATCTGGGGATGAAGCTGCTATGCTGATTTTAAGAAGAAACTGCACACAATCATTGACAAAGGAGGTTATACTGACAATCAACTTTACAAATGTGATGAAACTGGGTTGAATTACAAAATGCTGCCAACGAAAACCCTTGCCTCTAAAGAAGAAGAAATGGCTTCCAGATACAAAAAAATCAAAGAAAGATTTACTGTCCTCGCTTGCAGTAATGCCACTGGCAATCATAAACTGTGTCTTACTTTAATTGGCAAATCCAAAACACCAAGAGCATTTAGACACCAACCAACCAGCTTTCCCACTGAGGTACACGAATCAGTCTTAAGGCATGTATGAACAGTGCCGTGCCATCTTCAGAGAGTGGTTCCAGGCAGAGTTTGTTTCAGCTGTAGTAAATTACATGGAAGGAAAAGGACTTCCTTGAAAAGCGCTACTTCTTGTGGACAATGCTCCTTCTCACCCAGGTGATCTGCAAGATGGGGATATCAAAGTTGTATTTCTTCCACAAAATGTCACATCTCTATGTCAACCGATGGACCAAGGTATTCTTGAGGCGATGGAAAAACATTACAGACACAAGATGCTGGAATACTTAATAGGTGTGATTGATGCTGCAGATGATTTTGTGGAAGCTCTTAAAAAAATTGATGTTTTAAGTGTCATTCATTGATTGCTGAAGCTTGGAATCTAATTCCTCCAGTTCCTCTTGTTAGGTCTTGGAAAAAACTCTTAGATCGTAAGGCAACCTAAGTGGTGGGAAGGAGGAGACAACACCGAAACTCAAGCTGACATAATTTTGGTGAATTTACTGGAGAAGCTGGTTGTAAAGACACACACTTCGAAGACATTGAAGAGTGGATGGAAAATGGCATTTTTTCATGTGACTGAGGATGAAATCGTCCAAATTGTGACCGATCATAAAGCGTTAGAAGACTATGTTTCTGATGATGAATCAGAGAAAAATATTCCTCACACATTCTGTTACGAAGTGATCCAAACTGCCCTGGAGTACATCAGCCAACAGGAGGAGACGATTTATCCTGAAATAGTTTGATTTCAACGTTGGAGATGTATTGTTGCAGCAATAGTTTCTCAAGCAAAAAAAAAAAAAGAAAAAAAGACATTCGTGACTTCGTTACCAAAAAATAAACTCTAATGAAGCATCCTAGAACTTCTATGTCCATAACTTAAAAAGTTTTTTTTTTTTTTTTTACTTTTCTTGAAAGTTCCTCTGGACAGACTTTTCATTCCTTTGAGTAATCTCTAGATTTGTTTCATAATTTTGTTCAGTAGTTTATTTTTTATTCAAAAGAGTAGGTAATAAAATTAAAACTCCTGTTTTTTCCTGCTGCCAAATAAGGGAGATTTTTTCTGTAAGAATGCAAAATAAACGAGCTTTGTTATACAGCATTTAAAAACTTTGAGTTTTCAATCATAGTTTGGTGCCTTTTTAACATGTCAACACAATTTTTTCAGTAAAAAAGTGTAGGGTTATTTGCAACCATATCAGTAATGTTTTACATACCCTACGCACGTTTTACGATCGTATTTCGCAATATTGACGCAATTTGGAGTGTTCACATGTGAAAACAGGGGGACTTTGATTTATCTGGAATTTTCGTTATCGGAACTGACCACCGTCCTGATCATTTCGGATAAACAGGAGTTCACTGTAATAGTCTCCTTGCAACATGCTGTGTCATACAGCTAGGAGCAGCCAGACTATGGAATTGCCGTCCTGCGCATAGGCTGCCATTAACACCCAAGCAAATGACTGCATGTGAAGTGGTGCCATGATCAAGAAGTATGGACTGCTAATGAATGGCGTCACATTATGTTCACTGATGAGTCCCAGTCCTGCACTGCTCCAAATGACTATCGTGGAGAAGTTTGACAGTGACCCGGGGAGATGGGGAGAGGTCCCATTCTTCCACATTTTGGGGGGGGGGGGGGGGGTGGGTCACAAAGGAGTCCCATGGTGTGGGGAGCCATTGGGTATGACTTCAGGTCACGGCTTGTAATGGCCGTGGGAACGCTGATGGTACAGCAGTGTGTAATAGTATTGTGGTGCTATTTTTCAACAGGCCGGTGCTTGTCCACATGTAGTATGTGTCTCTTTAAATTGTCTGTGTGATGTTGATATACTCCTGTGGCCAGTAAAATCCCCATATCTGTCCCCGATATAACATTATGGGACCAACATGGACGTCAACTCCATCCCACTGCCTGTATCCATGATTGCAATGTCCAGTTACAACAGTTGTGGATCACCTTTCTCAGGAGGGTATGCAGCAGCTTTACGACATCCTCCCGCACTGTCCAGGCCAGACAGGGTGCATTGCTGTATTGATAAGTGGGCTCAAACTGATAAGTTCTGTGTAAATTTGACTCTGTTTTGTTATCACTGAAATAACATCACATACCCTCTAAATTAGCTATGTTTCAATTTGTTTTCTCCCCACCTTCTGAGTGTCTCACTTTTTTTCAAGCAGTGTAATTTAAGACAGACATAAGAATATGAAAATGGGATGGCATATCACATTGCTATTCAACTATGCCCCGAAGAAAATTGTAAGATAATGGAGAAGAGCAGGTGCACTATTACACTGACTAGAACGTAAACTTAAAGATAGAATTATATTGTGTAACCTATACCGATGACATAATACTAATTGACAAAAACATCACTGATATGCTAAAGCAATTTGAAATATTAAGGGAGCAAGCTAGGAAAATTGGACTACTAATTTCACCTGGAGAAAAAATTCTTGGCTGATACCAAAATGGCACTGGGTGAACTTATATAGGCAATGACATAGTATTCGGTGTTAAATAGTTTAAATAATTTGGTGAAAAAGACCACTGAACATCATAATGAAAAGAAGGCCATAGAATCCAGACTTCAGAAAGTACAAACTGTCTCTCAGTTAACTAAAAGTATTTTTCCTGGAACTCTAAAATCTAACATTGTACAACAGTGATCAAATTAGAATTTCTTTATGCATGAGAGAGACTCTTTGTCCAACACAAGACATGAAAACAGCAAACTGAATTAGAAGAATGTAAAATTGTAGTAAAAATCTTAGGTCCAAGAATAAAGGATGGGATACATCACACAGAACCCAGTGTGAAATCTCCAGGCAAATTCCTAAAAGCTCTTGTTACAATGTGTCTCCAAGGAATCCAACTTGAGGGACATACAGAAAGAATGTATCCAAACAGGCAGCTCATTGGATTCCCACATACTTGAAAAATAAGATCCTACTGATGAAAACAAACAGGAAGAGACCTTAAGAAATTGGAATCACCACATTTACAGTATTATGATGTAGTGATGAGTCACACAGAGTGCAGTTTCGCAGTAGCTTGATCGATGCTTGTACTTGTGTATGTAGTATATGCAAGTGTGTACAGCGTCTCTTCTGGTGTACTCACGATATGCTAATTTAGTGGCCGAGCAGTAAACCGGATCCCTACTCGGTTCCAGTGTGCTGTGCTAATTATTCTTCTTCACTATACATTTATGCTTGGAGCTGCAAGAGAGGCCATTTTCCGGATAGTGCCACAAAAACAACAAATTCTCAGATATCAGTTTAACTTAAACTCTTCAACATCATAGACAACATTTCACATTAATATGTTGCAGAGCACTAGATTAGTGTTAAAATTGCCAGAGTAAACATTGTTCTCCATGTGACAGATTGTCACCCGATGTCCAAAATCGATAAATTTTATATCTCTGCACAGAGAAGCAGCTGGTTGCTCATTGTCATGTGTGGTGCTAATCAATGGGTCGAGCTCGTTGCTGGCACAGCGCCACCTCAGAGTAAGTGGCCCCTCATCCCAGCAGGTGTCGATGTTTAAACACCCGTATAGCTGCCAAGACTTACTGCGTCTGTGGATAACTCCATCTCTGCACAGAACTTCCCACATTTCCCACACAGTGGGCCCTCGTGTCTCTTACACACAATAAATCTTCAAACTTATTTCATTGGCTAAGTTAAATTTCGAGTGTGATGTGCTATTTCGTAAAAAATAGCAAACGGTAGACATGGATGTTATTGTGACTCTTTCCTAAGGCAACATTTGTGTATTACACTTGTAGAAGTGCACTGCAACATAAAACAGTAGACCGTAAGTTCAAACAATGGAAACTCCAGGTTGGAATATCAGCAGTGTAGGAAAAGATAGAGTGTTAATTACCATAAAGATGGCACGTTAAAATGCAGACAGGCACAGTTAAGACACTTACACATAAGCTTTTGGCCACAACCTTCATCAGAAAAAGAAATAGAAATACACACCATTCATTCACACAAGCAAGCACACCTCACACACACATGACCGCCAACTCCGACAGCTCAGACCAGAATGCTAGTCTGTAAGTTTGCTACACAATAAAATAATTATTCTGAGCTACAAGAAAAATGGATTCAAAGAACTAAACAGCTTGAAGAAAAAAAAGGGAAGCTCCCTGAAGCAACGTAGTTTCACGAGTGTGCATACCAGTGGTAAATTATGAGAGTCGCAACTCTCTGAAATGGATACAAAGGCCACCAGATTGCATTAGCTTTGTTTGTGTCTCGGATTGTTACCAAGAATGGTAGGAGCTATAAGAGATGTGAAGAGTGTAAGATGTTGAGTGATCCCTGTGAAGGACACAGATGCCCTGTACTTCTGTGAGTCAGCATTATCAGCACGCAACAAAATTTGAAGGGGCCTAATTGGGTGTCTCCATTTGCCAGGCTGATTGAATTATGCAATATGCAGATTTGTGAGTCATTCAGATGTGGTAGTGGCCCCATGTTGGACTGCTTGGGAACGTAAGGGTGGTGTGCTTGTCAGCAAGCTTCCGGTTTACCGTGTCTGACGAGCCCATGGGAGAATTGCTGTAATGTACGCCGAGCACATAGTAACCCTTTCACACCTGCACCTGTCATGTGACCAGCAGTGAGACATTCTGCAAGACCCGCGATGACAGTTGTCAGTGAGTATGACAACGACATAGGGAGAGGGCGTGTGGGGCAGCATCGGATATGACTTTAGGTCACTCTGACAGCACAGCAGTATGTCATGGACATCCTACATCCTCATTTGCTACCTCCATGTCCAACGGAGTTACAAGAGACAGACCAGTGAAAACATATCCAGTTGTTGACTCACAAAACGGTTTTGAGCTGTGACGCATGTAGTCTTAAGTGAATCATTCATACAAAAAGAAAAGAAGAAGAAGCTAAAGTCAGAATGTGAAAAAATTGGAGAATGGAATAGATATTTGAAGACTTCACACTTGAAACTCCCAGTTTTCCTATTGTGAAAGTGCCTTTGTGACCATATGCATTTCACTGACAATAAACTTTTTTTTTCCCCCTGGGTCTTGGCTCCATATTTTTTCATCCAGTTGAGTCAGAATACTTGCATTGTATTTGTGAGGTATTGTTTCAGTCTTGCAAGCTAATCTAAAATAGAAATCCCTTTTGCATCCTAGAAAACAATGACCACTCTTTCTCTCCGATTAAGTCACCTTGGCTATTTTTGTGCAACTGCTGTTTCATTTCATCCACGGGAACAGATTGGTGCATAGAATCAGTTGTGTGTCAGATTGTCCCAAATTGTTTTTCACATTAGGTTGTAGTCAGGCTTCAACAGACATGCCACTCACTTTCTGGTATGGCCACGGCATCAACTGTTTTGCACATCTTTTTAATTACTGATCTTGCAATATCACACTGTGTTCTTTCTCAGCATTTTCATATTTGATTGTAATTCTAGGAAGTAGTTCATGAGTCATCTTACAGAGACATATGCCACATATGAATTCAGCCACCCATTCCTTAACTGTTGACTATGAAGGAACTCCCCCCATGAACCATGGACCTTGCCATTGGTGGGGAGGCTTGCGTGCCTCAGCGAGACAGATGGCCGTACCGTAGGTGCAACCACAACGGAGGGGTATCTGTTGAGAGGCCAGACAAACATGTGGTTCCTGAAGAGGGGCAGCAGCCTTTTCAGTAGTTGCAGGGGCAACAGTCTGGATGATTGACTGATCTGGCCTTGTAACATTAACCAAAACGGCCTTGCTGTGCTGGTACTGCGAACGGCTGAAAGCAAGGGGAAACTACAGCCGTAATTTTTCCCGAGTACATGCAGCTCTACAACTTGACTAGAAGAAGAGATCGGTTGGTAGGACATGTTTTGAGGCATCAAGGGATCACAAATTTAGCATTGGAGGGCAGCGTGGAGGGTAAAAATCGTAGAGGGAGACCAAGAGATGAATACACTAAGCAGATTCAGAAGGATGTAGGTTGCAGTAGGTACTGGGAGATGAAGAAGCTTGCACAGGATAGAGTAGCATGGAGAGCTGCATCAAACCAGTCTCAGGACTGAAGACCACAACAACAACAACATGAAGGAACTGACTCCTAATAAGTAAGACGATGCCTGTAGAAAAGTACAACAAAACAGTAATCTCAAAAAAGGACAGGATAGACAGTACATTCTGTAGGACATATTAAAAGTGATTGGTAAAAGAGACTTGGTGTGTTAAATGCAGCTTTTGGTTACATGATAATTGAATTGGATAGATAAACAATCTACTTGCTAAGTGGCGGCAGAACACACACATAAAAGAAGATTATAATTAGGCAAGCTTTCAGAGCCAGTAGCTCATTCTTCAGGCAGAAGGGTTGAAGTGGAAGGAAGAGGGGTGAAGGATAGGTCTAGGAAAAATTGTAGATTTTGAGAAAGTTACCCAGAACTGCAGATCAGGGGAGACTTTCCAGATGGGATGAGAAGGAAAGACTGATTCCACATCTACATACATACTCCACTAGCCACCATATGGTGCATGGCAGAAGGTACCCTGTCTCACTACAATAGTCTGAATAAAATTACTTGATAGTTGACATCAATCACTTGCCGCAACAATGTTGCCACAATGGCTACCAGCTACCGTTTGGTTACAGGTGACAACAAACAAGCGGCTCACTTCACAAATTATGTTAAACGTTTAACACAGAGCAATTTTTCTAGTGGCTGGTGCAAGGTATGTCAGAAATGTTGGATACTCTGTCGACTATTGATTTAAAGTGACCAGTGACTGAACTGGGGAAGACGACCCGTTTTGTATCCCTGACTGTAAACTTGTGTCCTAACCCAGCCGAGAAAATTGTGGTCAACAGTCTGCAGCAGTACTAATATCATGATCGCTTTGTTCATGGCGATTAAAGCTAACGCTTAAGGGTAAACTCAAGACAACAAAAACTCAATTTCAGGGCTGAAAGCAAATTAAAATTTCTCCGTTTCATTTGTTACCTGTAACTATCCTTACTCTAGCTGCACATGCTGCCATGTTAGAAACCAGTGAACAGTCCATGTGGGCACTTGTTCGTGGATTATAGATGACTGAGGCAGATTCCAAATGAAGAAATAGTGACAGGAAGAAAAATAAGACCAAATAGAACAGTCAAAACAATGATGAAAAATGATGCAGCAAAGTATTAAAAATAAAAAAATACATTTAAACCAATTAATTGAATGAAAATAATAATCACACTCTTTTGGTTAGATTTAGAAATAAAAATTTTGCTACATTGATGAGATTCAAACCTACGACATGCTACACATTAGATTAATCTGCCAACCATTGTGCTATGCCACAGCACTGCATGAAGTATTTATATATGTGAATGTAGTGACCCAGTTGCAACTATGAACTGCAACCTTAAAAATTTCAGTTTCACACAATGTAGTGAAAAGCTTATCTAATGTAAGATGATCTCTGTGAATATGATAACTATATGTATGATACTGAATTACACCTTGTGCTGAGTTATTCGGTAGTGTTTGGTTAGTGCTATGAATGAAATGTGTGTCTTTCATTAGCATTGTTAATGTGTGTTGTTTTTGGTGTAGCTATCGCGTGTCATGAAATACATAATAAAAGTGTCGGGCTCGTAATTTGGGATACAAATACATCAAGAAAGAATGCTGAACCAGGAATTGGAAGTGACTGGCCAATTTTGGTGGAGTTTGGCAACAGCAGACAGTTCAAGTGTGACGCTGACTACTCTTATTGGCGTTTGAAGTGCCAACTATCAAGTAATTTTATTTCAACTGTAGTCAGTTCCTTTTCCGTTCCATCTGCCAATCGATTGAGGAAAAAGTGAATGTCTATATGCCTCTCTATGAGTCCTAATTTGTCGTCTCTTATCTTCGTGGTCCTTACGCATAATGTATGTTGGTGCAATCAGAATTGTTCTGCAGTCAGCACAGTGTTCCTCAAAATCCCTCCAGGGATTCCCATTTGAGTTCCAGAAACATCTCCATAATACTTGTATGTTGTTGTTTCGACCTACTGTTAACAAATCTAGTATCCTGCCTCTGAATTACCCCAATGTCTGCTTTAATTCGACCCCTTGTGGATCCCAGACACTAGCATCCTATATGTGATGTCCATCACAGCTGAGCCACACTGTAGTAAAATCCACCCAACAAACGAAAGATGATTATTCGCCCTCCCTACCATGACCCTCACAAGTTTGTTCCATTTTATATCACATTGCAACGTTATGTCCAGATATTGAAACAATGTGACTTCATTCATGACACTACTAATGCTGGATTCTGGCATTATGGATTAGTTTTTCCAACTCATCTGCAGTAACTTATATTTTTCTACATTTAGGGTTAGCTGTCATTTATCACACCAACTGGGAACTTTGCCCAAGTCATCTTTTATCCTCCTAAATCACTCAACGATGACACCTTCCATACACCACAACATCATCAGCAAACAACCACAGATTACTGTCCACTTTGTCCATCAGATCAGTTATGCACATAGAAAATATGAGTAATAGCGCTCCTATCACACATCCCTGGAATGATCCTAATGATACCCTAGTCACTGATGGACACTCACCGTCGGGATAATGTAGTGGGTTCTATTACTTCAGAAGTCTTTGAGCCACTCACATGTCTGGGAACCTATTCCATGTGCTTGTACCTTTGTTAAAAGTCTGCAGTGAGGCACTATGTCAAATGCTTCTCGGAAATCAAGAAATATGGAATCTGGGTTTGTGAATTTTGTGATGGCAAAGTTAGAGGAGCAATGCATCTGCATTAAATTTTGCGTGAAACTCAAGAAAACCTTTACACAGACACACCAAATGATGCAGGGAGCCTATAGCGATGAGTGCTTAAGCCATACTTGGTGTTATGTATTATTCACACGTTTTAAAATGGCTTTACAAAAGTCAAAAATAATCCTTGTTCAGGATGCTCTTAGATGTCCCCTGATGACGCTTGTGTCAGGAACGTCAAAGAAATTGTGTGTGGCAGTCGAAGATACACTGTCTGAGAGATTGTAGAAGAATGTAACATTTCAATTGGATCATGTTATGAAATGACACAGCATCTTGGAATGCATTGTGTTGCCGCCAAGTTCATTCCACGGCTCATGAGTCAAGACCAAAAAAACTTTTGGATCTCACAAATGAGAATGAGATGTTCCTTGCGAGAATAGTATGACCCCTGCAGACTTCTTTTTATTTCCAAAGTTGAAAAGGATGAAGTTTTGCAATGGTAGATGAGATAAAAGAAAATTCGCAGACGGCACTTTATGCGACCCAGCAAGATGTGTGTCAAGACTGCTCCTGGAAGTGGAAATGATATTGGGAGCAGTGTATCAATTGTGGAGGAGAGTATTTCGAAGGAGACAATCCATAGTAATTAAAAGATAAGCATAGAAAATTTTGTGGACAAAGTTTTGGAATTTTTTGAACAGACGTCGTATGACAAAAGGGCATGCTGAGTTGCCCATGAGCGATGCTTTGTACTGATTTGTGGACATAAACTTATTGGTCTCTATGAAACTGATTAGATTCAAACCCAGAATATGTTCAAGAATTCTGCAGCAAACTGATGTTACGGGTATTGGTCTGTAATTTCGAGGGTCTGTTCTTTCGCCCTTCGTATATACAGGAGACGCCTCTGTATTTTTTTCCCCAGTTGCTAGGTCTTTCTGCTGGGTGAGAGATTCACAATAAATACAAGCTAAGTAAGGGTCCAGTGCCATATAGCACTCTTTGTAAAACCAAATTGAGATTCCATCTGCAACTGGCGACTTATTTGTTTTTAATTATTTCAGGCGTCGGGGATGCTTACGAGGGTGGTTTGAAAAGTTCTTGAAACAGAATAGAAAAAATGTACTTATGTCACTGAAACTTTTTTGTTTTTCAATGTACCCTGCTTGTAGATTAATTCACTTGGTCCAACAGTGTTCCAATACCTCGATCCCATCTCGACAATGATTTTCCTCCAGGCCTATAAAATAGTTGTCAACTCAGGCTATCAATTCTTCATTTAAGTGAATCTTCATCCGCAAAGAAAAATTTTAAGTTTAGGGAAGAGGCACGTGTGGCAACAATTCATACCTTAGTTTGTGTAATTTTACCATGGCGATGGTACATGCATGCGAGCGTGCATTTGCTTGATGCTAGACGACTTTCTTCCTTATTAAACCTGGCCTTTTTCGCATATCATTTGTTGCAATTTGTCCAGAAGGTTAGCATAGTATTCTCCAGTAATTGTTTGCCCAGTGGGGAGATAATGTACAAACAGAATCCCCTTCTCATCCCAGAACACTGATGCCATGCTCTTCCCCGCTGAAGGAATTTGGTGGCGCATCCCAGAACACTGACGCCATGTCCTTCCCCGCTGAAGGAGTTTGGCGGCGGAGATTCAGCATGTTTCCACTGCCTTGATTGTTGCTTTGTCTCTGGGGTATAGTAGTAAACCAAAGTTTCCTCGTGGTCACAAACCAGCACAAAAGATCTTGTTTGTTTCTCCTAAAACAGGCCAAACATTGTTGTGATATGTCCATTCTCATTCGTTTTTGACACAGCGTCAAGAGTCGCGGCACCCATCTTGTGAATACCTTTCAGATGACATCTGGCAAGCGTGAGCAATTTCATGCACTCTAAATTGGTGATCCTCCTTGATCATTATGCGGACTTTTGCAATGATTTCTAGAGTAGTGACACGTTTTGGCTGACCTATTCATGGATGATCATCATCTAAGCTCTCCTGACCAAATTGAAATTCATTTATCCACTTGGCAACAGTTGAAGACAAAGGAGCAGAGTCCCCTGGTGTTTTCTGGAAATCGGCATGAATGTCCTTCACTTTCATACCTTTCTTTATGAAGTATTTAATCACTGCTTGAATCTCGACCCGACCCCCCGTCCCGTACCGTCGCGTCTTTGCAGATCACTGCACAGGAACAACAACAGAGCCGTGTCACTGCCACAGCTCTCTTCCAAGAGCACTGACATGGGACGGGTTTACAGGCAACAGTCCAACGAATATCATGTGAACAACTTGTGCTAGTGCTGGCCTCTTGTGGTGATTGTTGTTAGGTGTCTTTGTGCTATTGTCAAATGACGGTATGTTTATATGATTCTCTTGCATGAATGATTTCTTAAATGCAAAATTTAAAACATTTATCTCCTACTGCCACACCAGACTGGTCAAGTGACTTGATGGAATTCTTTGACTCACTTAGTGATTTTACATAGGACAATAAATTCCCCTGCTTCTCAGCCAGATCTTTTGCTGAGGTATGACAGTGGTAGTAACCTTTCCTTGTTGCCATTTGGCATTCTCTTTTGAACCAAGAGTGCAGTAGCTTTTCCTTCCTCAGTATTTTCCAAATTTCATTGTTAAACCGCAGTGGCTCTTTTGCATCCTTAATTCGTTTACTAGGTACAGACTTGTTGAGAGTGCAATTCACGATCTGTTTAAGCTTTGACCATAATCTCTCTACGTCCATCTTAATGGAACTAAGTGATGTCAGTTCTGTCTAAGTAAGATGCTAACATCTGCTTATCTGCTCTTTCTGGCATGAACATTTTCCTAGCCTTCTTGACTGATTTATTAATTTTTGTAACCTTAGTTGTTATTATGTTATCATGATTATTAATCCCCATCTCTATGCTGAAGTCATTGATGATATCTGGCCTGTTTGTAACTACAAGGTCTAAGATATTTCCATTGCATGTGGCATGGCAAACTAGGTGCTCAAGACAATTTTCGAAAACCACATTCAAAAGTGCTTCACAAGATTGACTGCACCCCCTGCGATGAAGCCATAGGCTACCATCTATACTCAGTAGGCTAAATTCACCTCCAACTAGTATTGCATGATCTAGGTATTTATGTGCTACTGTCTGTAGACTTTCTGTGAATGGCTCCAAAACTGTCATAGCAGAACTGGGTGGCTGATTATCCATTAATTAACGTGATTTCACCTAGACTTGTTATACGCAACCAGATAACTTCACTGTCACAATCAGCTTTGACCTCAATAGAGACAATGGACACTCCCTCTCCTACAGTGTCTAACCTGCCTTTCTGATATATATTCCATTAATCACTAAATATGTCAGAGCTTTCTGCTCTCGGTTTCAGCCATCTCTCAGTCTCTGAGAATAATTTGAGTGCGATACTTTCCTGGATGGCAGTAAATTCGGAAACTGTGTTACAAGTACATTGACAACTGATAAAATTTTGACAATCTACACTGGAGTGAATTCAAAAGATAAACCTCAACCAACATTGAATGTATCTTGGTGATAAAGAGCCCAAATAAATAAATTGATGATTTTATTCCATTTCATCTGATTGAATGAAACACACACAGCATAACTACTCAGAAAACAACTATAGTGCTGATTACATTTACTATCATACATGTAGCACTCTGAGAACATTTCACCTTGTCATAGTAGTCCTGTGTTTTGGAACTAGGCAGTGCTTCATTTCACAAAGCGAAAGGAATAGCTTGTGTAAAAAACAAAAGAAGGGGAAATAGTGGTTGCTGGTGTTTTTAACACTATCATTCAATTTAGTTCCTATTGTGAACTTTGCAGCTAGGATATGTAAATGCTCTGAGACTGCTATTGATAATATCTTTATGAACAAATCTAGGGGAAAAACATCATATCACAAAACCAATAGTAAATGGACTATCTGATCACGACGTGCAGCATCTTGTGTTAAATGTTGAAACTTGTCAGGATAAAAAAATATTAAATCTGAGTACAGGAGGATAATAAATAAGCCAGAAATTGAGGAATTCAGGAAATTGCTCAAAGACATGAACTGGAGAGATGTTTACCTGACTCAAATGGAAAATGCAAAGCATTTATTAATAAAGTTACCTCCTCTTTTGAAAATTGTTTTCCCCTAAAGGTAACTCAGATCACACAGAAGTCAAAAGATAAACCATGGATTATACAAGGAATAAAGATATCATGTGGGGCAAAAAGGAGACTGTATCTACTATCTAGGAACGTTTCTGATATTAGAATTGTAATGCATTACAAAGAATACTGCAAAATATTGAATCAAGTAATCCAGAAATCGAAGTAGCTTTATTAAGAGAAAATGATAATTGTATCGGGCAACAAAATAAGAACTGTTTCAGATATAGTGAAGACAGAGAGAAGTGGGGCCAAAAAGGAAGTGGAACAGATAGCTCTAAAAGTAAATGAGACTTTGGTAACAAGTGCATGTAGTGTTGTAAATCTCTTAAGCAAGACTTAATTTTTGTTACTGACGGCTCGTGGTTATCAGGTTCGGTGAATGGTGCAATGGAGTATCTGGGACCAGTCTTTGAAGAACATCGTGTAGAACCTATTCGAGGAACTTTGAATTCCAACCATTGCTTCTCAGTATACTTACTCCTTAATGAAATTTGTTGCAAGTTATATATCTATATTTCCAACAAGTAGCTCAATACATATTATCAATACTAGGAATAAGAAAAATCTACATAAAGACCTAAAATCACTTATGCTGGTCCAAAAGGGGGTCCAATATTCAGGAACACACATTTTCAATAAATTACCAGCAACCATTAAAAACTTGGTTTCAGATAAAGCACAGTTTAAACAGAGTTTGAATGACTTTTTGATAGGCAATGCCTTCTACTCTATAGATGAATATCCTAACAGAGACTGTTAGGCCAGCTTAAGTAAAAATATGTTAGATATAAGTTTTGACAGCACTTGGTTGCAACAGTCAAAATTAGGTATTTTGTGTATGATAAATTTATTAATAGTGCATAACAATGTTTCATTCTGACAGCGTATTAATTCTGTAAATATTAGCTTTTCCAGTTTATTGTATTGTATTCACCTATTTTGACAATCTCATGACAAATGATCAGGGTAGTATTCATTATATTAAAATGTTTTGTGTTATACATTCTGACATGTTCCACACCCTCGAGAATCATCTCATTTTTTCGGTGTATGTAATGAAAACTGAATCAAATCAAATCCAATCACCATCTCTCATCATGTAATAACTTCACTTCTTCTTCTTCCCTTGTCGTCTCCTGTTTTTCCAGTACTCGTCCATCTCCTCCTCATGTTTTTCCCCCTTTATTCTATTCGTGTTGTTCTCAATCCCCTATTTCTTCTGCATTGAAAGCCTTTTATTTTTATTTACTTATTTTTTTTTATTGAGGTGAGTCTCTACGGACTGTGTGGTAACAACCGACTTCACTCTAGTGTCCAGGTCTTGTTCTTGCTCCAGCTTTGACTTCCTGCCAGTATCTTCTGAGCCCCTGCAAGAAGTGCCTTTTTATGCTCTTCAGATAATGGTCCTCACTGTCTTTCGGATGTTGATGCCATGTTAAAACCTTGGTAGTTGGTCACCAATCTTCTAAATTTGTTCCTTTCAGGAATTTCTCTCTGAGATACCAATCTGCTTAAGATCTTTTTCACATTCTTTGAACCATCTCGGCCTCGTTTTCTTAGATGGGATGAAACTCCATATTCTTTTTGTTAGTCGATCACCGTCCATTTTCATGAGATACCATAAAATAACAATCATTTCTTCGTAATGGATGCTGTGATAGGTTCTGTCTTGCTGCACGAGTCCTCATTTGCTCTCATTCGCCATTGTCCATCGACCCATCTATTACCTTAGGATTTTCCTTAATATCCTACACTCACGCTTTTCCAGCCGCTCAGCTTACCTTGTCTATTCGTGGTCAAAGATTTGGATGCTTATAAGCCCTCAGGTTTTACAACTGTATTATAATGTTGGAACTTGGCCCATATACTCATAGACTTTTTGTTATAAGTATTCTTTGTCAGTTGGTATGCTTGGTCTAACTTCCTCATCCCGACAATTGCTTCTTCTTTTAATCCATTCTCCAGGTGGATGACTTCACCAAGATACCTGAAATTCTTAACTCATCCAATTTTTTCCGAGGTTGGTTATCATCCATTCAGGTCCATCACAGATGTTCGTCATATGTTTTGTCTTTTGAATAGAGATCTGGAGTCTAACTTTTTTCAGCAATTTCTGACAGCCTATTTATCTTGTTGACTGCTGACTCTATGTTGTTAGCAAAAATGGCTAGGTCAGCCGCAAAATCTAAGCAGCCAATGCACACCCCTTTGTTCTTAGGACCAAGTCTGAACCACTCTTCATTTGTTTCTCCTTGGGCTAATAACTTTCTCCACTCTTGAATGACCTTTTCCAAGACACAATTGAAAAGGTTCAGATACCTCACCCATAAATTTAATTTTTGACACTGTGTTAGTAAGAGTTTGTTTGATCAGCTTTCTTTTCCAAAATATTCATTACTGCCTGTCAGTCGATGGAGTCATATACTTTCTGAAAATCAACAAATATGACCACATAGTTATTTTTCCAATTTTTTTTGTACCTGATCATGCTCTTCAGGTTAAAGATCTGTTCTGCGCAAGAATCGCCCTTTCGGAAACCAGCTTGATAGTCCCCAATCAGTTGGTTACAATGATCTTCTATTCTATTCTGTATCACTTTGGAGAGAATCTTATATGTAACAGATACTAATGAGGTACCCTTATAGTTATTGACATTCTATTTATCACCTTTTTTGTGTATACGATGGATTAAAGCTGACTGCCATTCAGTTGGTATCATCCCAGCTCTCCAGATCTCCTCAAAAAGTTGGACTAGTATATCTAGAGTTTCATTATTTGCCAGCTTCAGTAGTTCCACCACTATTGAATCCTCTCCAGCTGCCTTATTATTCTTAAAGTTGTTGATGATCTCTTTGGTCTCCTCTTTACCAGATGGAGATGAGGGGTAGTTTGTGGATTGGGGCACATACAGGGAATCTTTCTTTCGGTTCATCACAATTAAGTAGGTTTTCAAAGTAACGAGACATTATCTTGCAGTTCTCTTTGTTGGTCAGGCCGAGTGTGGTGTGCGTACTGTAAGACCTTCAGTACACACACCATCAGATTATTTGACTTGTTGCTCTAACGAAGTAAGCGAGTGTCAGCAATATGTCTCGTGGTCTTATCATGGCATGTTTATCTTCTGCCATTAGGTCAGACGATAGAAATGCCACTTGCACACTTAGAGTAGCAGATTGATGGTGACCAACTTTAAATAGAACTTGATTAATTTTCACACACATTTATTAAAATAATAACAAATATAAAAATTATTTAACTTGGTTCTGGATGCTATTTACAATTGACAATCTGAAGTTCCTTTGGTATTGGTACGTTAATCTTATTCTTACATATATCTCGGATACTTGACAAAAGTGTCTATACATTTATCTTCATGGCTATGTACAGGAATATGGTAATCTTATTAGGCGCAGACTGGATCTTGACTATGGACTGGCACAGACAATTGTAGAACTCGTACAGACTGGTACAGACTAATGCAGACTGGTACAGACTAATGCAGACTGGTGCAGACAAATGCAGACTGACTGATCGAAGGTCTTTACACCCGTTATAATACCTCGCACGTTCATGTATCACTGCGTGAGTGTGATGCGCGAGGAGAAAGTGTTCTATGTTAGCAGCAATCTCATTGGCTGCGTTACATATTAATACGCGGATCGGCGGAAGCAGAATTTGGTCCGTCTCTATGGCAGCGCCATCTCGTAGTGGGGAGATGGACGAGTGCTGCGCCTGCGCTGTTGTGCTTAGCGGGGCGCACTCTAGTGGGAAATTTGTGTACGCGCTGAATACGCGGAACTATGTACACAACACTGAGCTTTCCATTTTCGTCTCTAAAACAAAAACTAGGGGCTTGGTATCCTTTCAAATTCGATTTGAACGTCTGATAGAAGTCTCTGACATTGTTTATCTGGATACGCTGATCGATCTGTTCTAACTGCTGTTTCTCATGCAGTAGAGTTCTGGCTGCATATTTTTGAACTTCATGGAATACATCAAAATCATCAGGTCTCCTGGTAGAGTTCCACTATTTCCATGCACTTGCTGTTTGGGCCACCACCTCACCACAAACCTCATTCCACCATGTATGATTCCTCTTTTTAGCTGTCAGGATTGTAGTATTAGCTGCTTGTTGGATCATGGAGGCAATGTCTGCCCATTTATGGGATTCAACTGTGAGTTACTGGTGGCATTGTTCCATTACGTTTTGATTGATTTTGAGCTTCGCAGTATCATATTTATGAAATTTATTTCCGGTTTTCACAGTCTTATTGAGAGGGATGAAATTAATTTTGATCTTGGAGAGGTGATGATCCTTTTACATTCAGTATGTTATCTGTAAAAAGGTTTCTTTCTATTATTTCTGATTGTTTGATGTTGTTTCTTTCTTATTTCTGTAATCCATGCTATCATTGATTCCTTCTTCCAGAACTACTCATTCAGTAGAGGTCTCTAAAAATTTAGCCATTACTTCTGATATTTTCTCAAAATTTTTGTATATCTCCTCATTACTTCTCATTTTCCAGCCATCTGTAGCTTGTATTGCAACCATTATTTTCTAATAATGCTCCTTTGTGGAACCTCTGTTCTGTCCAGCTTATAGTTCATCATTAGGCATCCTCATCCATGTAAGCATCCTGGTCATACCACTGTGGGATAGTGTTTAAATTTGTTTTTTTTAGTTGTACATTTCTTGTTGTAAATATCCTTTGTCAAACGATTTGCTCTGTCCAGTTTGCTGACTCTTGCATCTACTGTTAATTCTTCTAGTCCATTTTGTTGTACAGTTTGTCCAATATATTTAAATTTACTTACTAATGCTATTTTACATTTTTGTTTTTCTAAGAATGTTGATGCATTGTTTGAAATTGTCATCAATGTTGTTTTTTCGTCTGAAATTTTGGGACCAGCTCTCTTTGCTATTTCTTCCAAAAGATTTCTTTTAATAACTGTCTGTCAGATTTTTTGAAAGTATATCAGAATCATCTGCAGAAGCCAGGCAGTTTACCTTAATTCCATTTGTTTTTCGTCCTAAAACTATTGGTTCAATTTTGTGATTTTTTTTCTCCAAATTCCAATAACTTTCTATTTTTTCTAGAATGTAGTGTTACAGTAAAGGTGATAAACTGTCCCCTTGTCTAACACCAGTTTTTATTTCAAATGGTTGAGATACTTCTCCCATAAATTTAGCTTCAGTCACCCTATTTGCTAGTGTTTTGAGGATTATGTTTGCTTTAACACAAAATTCTTTGATGATTTTACCCATAATTTCTCTGCCTACCAAATCAAATGTTTTCTTGAAACCAATACGTGATACTATTATTGGTTTGGTGATTAACAGTCTGTGGAGAATTATCAATTTTCTAATAAACATCTGTTCTGTGCAGGGTCTTCCCTTTCTAGAGCTCCTTGAGATTCTCCCAGTTATTTGTCTAAAGTTTCTACAACTCTGTCCAGAGAATTTTTGATAATATTTTGTATACCACTGGCAGAAGTCAGGCATCTCTGCAATTGTTGACATTTTGTGTGTCCCCTTTTTTTCATAGCTGTGGATTAATGCTTTCAATAATCTCTTCAGCTTTCCAAATGTTCTCAAACAGCAGTTGTAGATCATTTGTGTGTTCTGACTATTTCAATAATTTTGCTGTAGTGGAGTCTTCATTTGTTGCTTTGAAGTTTTGGAATGATTTGATGGCTTCATGAATTTATTGTTCTGTTAGTGGAAAATCTTCCTCCAGATGTTGTGGGACTGCTATTATATATTGCTACAATGTGCTGTTATTGTTATTGTTGTTGTTGTTGTTGTTGTTTGGTTGCCTGTTCTTCAGCACTATCTTTCTGTTTCGTTTATCTATTTGCCGCCATTTTAGCCCATTTACCGGTATTTTCAGCTTGTTCTTCACTTATTTGACCTTTTGGTGGCTCCTCTTGAAGAGATCTTATTTCTCAGCATTTAAAATTACATCATCTGCTGCTCTTTCGCATCTGAATTTCATCATGTCCAGTCTAGTTTTTTCATTCATTTAACCATCCATCTTCCATGACTCAAGATCCTAAATTTTCATCCTTATTTCTTGAACAGTCTCATTTCTCTTTTTACATTTTCCAGATGAAGAAACTTTTGGTCCTCAAAGCTAAGATTAGTATCACTTTTTTTATTTGTTTCTGCCTATGGCTGCTATATCTCTTTAGTTAGAATATTTTCTCTCTCTGTATTTGATTATAGTCTAAGTCTGAATATTTTTATAAGTACATTTATTGCTGTAGCAATGAGTAAAATAAATTGTATTGCACTGCCTGTAGCATGTAGCACCATTTTGACTGTTAGTCCTCTTGCTGTACAAAAAGTAGCTTTGATGATTACTTAATGCAAGTATTTTGTAAGAGCTGTGGAATGGTTAGTATCTGTTTATATTTTTCTGATTAATTCAAGCTCGTCAATGCACATCCTGTGTTAAGGAAATATTTGCACTGAATTTACTGTGTGTTAAATATAAGCAGTGGATCCATTGGGGTAGTCTTTTTGGTAGAAATATGTCAAGGTGAACAAAACAGGAGATGGTGAAGGAAGAGAGGGAAAAGATCAACATTTGCTTCTCATCAGCAATATAACTGGGTTGAAACATTCAGTGAAAATTATCTGTGACAGGAAGTTGTCAGAAATACATTTTTTGAAGAAACTTTATGTTTGTATAAGCATTTATTAAATTTAAAAATTGGATTTCATGTGTTAATACAAAAGGTAATGTTTTGCATTGCAGGCATGCTGAACCTGTCAAAGATGAAGAATCGGCCAATGATTCTTATTGGAGGGTAACAGTATGTATAACTTAAACTTGAGATTCTTGAAAATAAAGCTAGTCAGTATTTCTTAACAGTACTGATTTAAATACATCTAAAAGATCGCTGTTACCTAAATGAAAGTTGACGAGCAAAGTCTTAGTGGACATTTGTATAAATTTGTCATAGGTGTTATTTACAAGAAGAGTAAATAGTTTCAATAGGAATGTGGTGAGACATTTAACAAATGTGATGACCACACATTAATAGGACCTTGTAACACTACCATTATGATATTAGTATGCTTTTATGTAAATAACAGAAACCCTGTCCCTATGTTGCCACGTATAACCCTCTTACTAAAATTTAGTTTAGTTTCCAAATAAAATACACTGTGGACGGATAGTCCTGTTTATAGGAAAAGATAATCAATAGAGTTATCCTTCTTACAGGATTTACCGTGTGTTGCATCTAATGGATAAGTAAATTGGACTATTCACTTCTTTTCCTAAGATCTTACCCAGTGGCTAGATAGAAACACAGTATGAATAATAATATACTGAAGCTAGGACAACTCATTTCCAAGTTCATTTAGTGGTTTAAAACATGTACTTAATGGTCACCAACCTATCCTGGCAATGAAATAGTGAAGTATTGGAGAAGCAGGAATGTGAATTTTGCCTACTTTCTTGCTACTGTTTAGTTTGGCTCTTCGAATAAATTACCCCACTTAAACAATTTTGGGCTACATCTTTATACATTATGATTTAAAAAAAGAAAAAGCCCAGTAGATAACTTCAAGGAAGGTAAAAAAAATTAGCCGGGGATGGGGGGAACAACCTTTAGAAAAGCACTTTCCATAATCAAGAAACTTAAATACTTAGACACTAAAGCACACACTTTTTAACTGAACATTTCACTTAAAGAAAACCTCTTTCTTGGTGGAATTTACTTTCAAAAGCTATTATTCTTTGAACTAATTCTGTATAGCCATCTAACAGGTTCTAGTAACTTGGCTTCACTCTGATTGAATTTTATGTAAGCAAACTATAACACTTTGCAATAGTTAAGAAAACATTTTTATTATTTACACTAAAGCAATTTAAATGGTGCCTCTTTATATTAACTTGGCACTTCACTCTGATTGAATTTTATGTAAGCAAACTATAACACTTTGCAATAGTTAAGAAAACATTTTTATTATTTACACTAAAGCAATTTAAATGGTTCCTCTTTATATTAACTTGGCACTTCATAAGTCCGTAAAACAGGACACTCGGATCAATCAAACACCAGGAAGGAACCCTATACAGATGTATGATTAGGATGAAATGACAGGGTGAGCCAGTTTCTGTAAATTTCAAGAATGATTATTAAATCACAGTTTAAATTAATGGTTCATGCTGTACAAAGGTAAAAATAGAAAAAAATCTTATCTGGTGGCTATAGGCTTGGGTTTGGCGAACAGTTATGACGGCTACACTACCCACACTATGGCCTGCAAGTTTCTTGCTGTATGGGCTCAATTTCTCTTCTTGGCTTCATTCAGTTTTACATAAAGTAGCTCAACAACTCGCAGCTATGCTGTAGGCTGTTTGCAGTCTTCAACCAAGGCATTTTTATGAAAATTTGCAGGCAAAGCTTCTGCTCCACAAAGGAGTTACCTCAATCACTGCTGCCTACAGACTGTGTGACTTACTTCCCACACTTGCTCAAGGTAGCACGCCAATTCGCCTTTCGCACCTTTTCCACTCCCCACATCGTTCAAACAAAAGCACACTGGCTTTTACATAACACCTATTTCTTACATTGTTCCTAAGCATGACCATTTCTTAAATTGTCAAATTTACATCAACATGAACAATTTATACACACAAATATTTTTAAATACAAAATGTTATCAAAACATTATTTAGACCCTTGGTATCCTTTGTAGAGGACTTGGGCAGGTTTGTCCCATCCTAGTACACATTATTTTGTTACCTCCCTTCAGATATTCCATTTAGCTACATCTACAATAATTCCCAATGTTCTGCCTTTTGAGGTGTCCAGTGCGGGTTGTTTTTATTTTTTATTTGATATGCGTATTCCATAGATCCATACATGCGAGTGATTCGCCTGGATGTGGAACGTGTCAATACAATTGTACAAATACAATTAATGCTACAGAATAGTAATATAATTCAATGATATAGATATTAAAAGCTGTCATTAAACTAGTATAGCAATTCTCAACATAACATTATAACTATAACATTAACACTATAACATTAACATAATATTGTATCATCCATCTAATAACTAAGAGACTAAATACATCTATTATTAAGGGAGGGCATTACTTCTGGAAAAGAATTCATCTAACGAGTACAGTGGATGGTCGAGCAGGTATTTTTTTAACATACCTTTGAACAGCGTTTCATTTTCTATTGTACATTTAATATAATTAGGCAATGCATTAAAAGTCTTTATAGCCGCATTTTTTACTCCCTTCTGTACAAGTGTTAAATTTTTTAGTTCAACATGTAGATCATCTTTACCTCTAGTATTGTAGTTATAGTACGAACAATTTGTTTCATACTGAGCATAGTCTTTATTAACTACATTCATCAGAGAGTATATGTACTGACATGTTGTGGTCAGAATACCTAACTGTATAAAAAGTTTTCTACATGAGGTTCGTGGAGGAACCCCACACATGATTCTGACTGCTCTCTTCTGAGCATTTAAGATTTTTTTTGAGGCTGGTGAATTACCCCAGAATATTATTCCGTAACTCATTAATGAGTGAAAGTACCCAAAGTAAGACGATTTTAAAATGTTGATGTCCCCAAAATGAGTAATTATTCTTAGAGCAAAAGTTGCTGATGAAAGCCTTTTTAGAGTAAGGGACACATGCTGTTCCCAGTTGAGCCTACTGTCAATGTGAACCCCCAGGAATTTAGTGGATTGCACCTGTTCTAGTTCCTGGTTGTCATGAGCAATTACTATACTTTCTAGAGTTTTATTTTTGTGTGGAACTGTATAAAATTAGTTTTTTTAATATTAACTGAAAGAGAATTAATTGAAAACCAAGCTGTAACTTCTCTGAGTATATCATTAACATCAGTCTCCATATCAGCAGTAGACTGACCATCAACGACAATGCTTGTATCATCAGCAAACATTGTGAATTCACAATTTTTACTAATGGACAGGGGTAAATCATTAACATATATTAAAAACAGCAAGGGTCCAAGGACAGATCCCTGGGGAACTCCATGCTGAATTTTGCCCCATTCAGAATCCACTAGATTAGGAGATCCTTTGTTGCAGCCATGTAGAACCACCTTTTGTTTCCTGTCTTGAAGATATGATTTTAGCCAGTTACCTATAGGCCCTTTGATTCCGTAATGATAGACCTTCTCCAAGAGTATCTTGTGGTTTACACAATCAAAGGCCTTGGAAATATCACAGAAGACACTAACTGGTGACTTCTTACTATTAATAGACTCCAAGACATCATTTGTGAGTGAATATATGGCACACTCTGTGGAAACCCCTTTTTGAAAACCAAACTGTCTGTGGTTAATAATATTAAGTTTATCAAGATGTGCCACAATCCTGTTATACACTGCCTTTTCAAGAACCTTTGAGAATGTTGTTAAGAGAGAGACAGGACGATAATTTTTTACAACTGTAGCATCGCCAGACTTGAAAAGAGGTCTCACAGTGGCATATTTCATTCTCTCTGGAACAACTCCCTCATAAAGAGACATGTTGCAAATGTGAGCAAGTACTACACTTATATAATTACTGCAGGCTTTCAACAGTTTATTAGAGATGTTATCTATACCTGAAGATCCTTTACTTTTCAATGAGTGAATTATTTTTTTTATTTCATTAACAGTTATGGGTGTTACATTTGTATCATTAAAACATTGTGGGAGGTTAAGTTTCAGAATATCTAAAGCTTCTCTTAGGTCACCACTGAACCTATTTGAGAGGTGACACTTAGAAAGTGGTTGTTAAATGTGTCTGCTATCTGTTTACTATCAGTTATTTCCAAATCGTTAATTTTTAGGACAGCAGATTTTTCATTGTCAGATGGTGAAGTACCTGTTTCCCTCTTTATTACATTCCAAATCGTTCTGATTTTATTGTTTGAACAGTTAATTTTAGATTGCATGCACATACTTTTAGATTTTTTAATGACTTTAGTTAAGATTTTGCAGTATGTCCTATAATATTTCATCTGCAGGGGATTATTGGATTGTCTAGATATTATATACAGTTCCCTTTTTCTCTGGCATGCCCTTGGTGAGCCATGGTTTTTTGCTTGATTGCCTGTTCTGTAGTCTACAGACCTTTTTTGGAAAGACATTTTCAAATATATCTGATAATTCATCAGTAAATAAATTATATTTTGTATTAACATCATTTGCAAGATAAACATACCTCCAGTCAGTCTCCCGAATGCATAATTTGAATTTTTGGATATTTTCCTCATTCATGTTACTAATGGTTTTCCACTGTGCACTAGCTTTGTTCTGATTTGTATTAAAGTTGTCAATTGTGAGTATTTGCCCATCATGATCAGAGAGTCCATTTATGACTTTTTCAACTTTGATGTGATTAGTTTTACTCATATCTACAAAGATATTGTCTATTAGAGTGCTGGAAGTGTCAGTAGTTCTTGTGGGAAAACTGGCAGTGGAGACAAGGTTGTAGGTATGCATTAAGTTTGCAAACTCTGTCTTAGAAGATGAGCTTCCTAGGAAATCTATATTAAAATCTCCAGTCACTATAATGTCCCTATTTTTTCTTGTGAGATACAATAGCACAGAATCTAATTGTTTCATGAATACTTTAAAATTACCAGATGGAGCCCTGTATACTGCTACGATTACCAGTTTCTTGTTACCTTCTACTATTTCTGTGACACATGCCTCAAAGTCTTTCTCTACACAATATTTCTCTACATCTATTGTATCAAAGGACAGGCTGTTTTTCACATAAATAACTGCCCCACCTTTGCACATATGCTTTCTACAAAATGAGGTAGCTAAACCATAATTTGGTATATTGAGCATTTCAATGCCAAAAGTGATATGGTGTTCTGTCAGACAGAGAATATGAGCACAATTTGCGCCTGTTGGTTCATCAATATTTACAATAAATTGGTCTAACTTACAGAGCAGGCTTTGAATATTTTGGTGAAAAATTTTGAGCTCATTTTTAATTACATGATTAGTTGTGGTGTTACCATTGCTAGGACTGAGTTTTATTACTTTTGACATACCAGTATTACAGGAACAGTTTTCTGCAGGGAAGAGGGAGCTGTTGTGCTGGTAACACCCACATTTGTTGTTATTAACTACATTACTTACATTCTGATTGGAACCTTCCCCCTTCTGCCCCAGTACCATAAAAAATCCCCATTTGCAGCTGAGGACTTTCTTGATCTCAGGCACATCCTATGTGGAGCAGCTGCAGTCACTACTGTGCTCCTTTTTGCCATAGAGGGTGGATCTCCTGTTGGTGAGGTTTCTACACTGTCGGCTTGTACACTTGATCCTGTGGGGGTTGGTGTTGCTGTTTCTGCTATTGATGACTGTTCTTCCTCCTTAAATGCTGCTGCTTCACAAGTTGGCGGTGGACTAACGTTTCCCACTTGAGTTGTAACTGATGGTGCTGTCTTGCTTTTGTATAAAGGACCTGTTTGTGTTGATTCACATACAGGTGCTGCTGCATATGAAGTCTTCCCTTCAGCTGTTCCATTAGGTTTGAAGGAGTATTTTGACGACACTGTATGTGTTTCTTCCAATGGTACAGTTTCAATGGGCACAGGTGCTTTTAGAATGATTGGAGGAGTGGTGTTTTCAAATAGTTTGAATGTTTCTGCTAATAATGCTTTAGCGAGTACACGTTTTCCTAGCCAGTTCCTGTGCATTCCATGCCGAGTAAAATGGTTTCTCTCTTCGGAATTACTGTCCAAAAACTTCACGTCCTTGAATGCTTTGCATACCTTTTGAAACATTCTGTTTGTGAATTTGATTTCATTATTTACACATGAACTGTTTATTAGGTCATGTCTATATGGGATGCTAACGATGATTGTTTTTCTTGGCGAGATTCTTTCCAGTGCATTTCGCAATGCTGTGATTGCATTTTTCGACTCATTTTTATAAACATCGTTAGCTCCAGCAATAATTACACAAACATCGTTTGGTTGAGGGCTTAAATCTTTAATTATTTGCTGGAAAGGAGCCCCGGGTTTTACTGTGGCAGTAACGGAAAATTTAGATTGCATATTCGTAAGAATAGTGGCTAAATCTCGTCCATGGCTGTCTGCAAAGATATAAACTTTTGGTTTTGTCTCGTCTTCTCTCAATAATTTCATTTGTCGGTGTTTCTCTTGTGCAATGGGCGCAAACGAGTTTTTCGTAACTATAGCAGATATTGGAGCACTTTGAATTTCAGTAACGGTTTCTTTGAGAGTGTTGTAGTTTTCACTTTGTACATTTTTCACAAAAGGATTAAAATCGACATTCAAAGAATTAATTAATGATTCGATGTCATTCATATATTTTTTAGCTATTGCAAGTTCTTCTTTCAGCACATCAGAGATGAGTTCTTCAGTACCAGCATTATACATCTTGACTGCACTTTTTCGACCACTGCACTTAACAAAGCCACATACACAATTCGGATTTATCACTTTTCTGTTGTTCATACACGATAGATGGATCCATATATGTGAAAAAGAGCACAAACAAATACCGCTATGAATACTGTTTTGGCAGACTATGCACTTTAAACTAAATGTAGTACGATTTTCTACGGCACGATTTACTACTGCTTGCATACTCGACGCCACTTCCTGGGTGTATTGTATCGAGTTAGCTTTTTCAAATTTCCATGTGGGTTTATCAATGTATTTTGTAACTGATATTTCAGCACCAATGATAACTTTTGTGAGCCAATGTACACTCCTTGAAAAATGTTTCAGTACCCACTATTGAGTGATTCAGTGGTAATTTGTTCTCATCAGTGGAAAAGATGGATGGGTAAGGTTTTGTATCAGTTTCCATCTGCCTGCCCAAAACGTTTTAAATTCCTTGGCATCAAACTTAGATAATTTCTTGTGTGTTGATCCATTCGAACAATGGTTCTCTATGTTTGTCTCTATTTATGTATCTCCGGGTTGTGTTTTGGAATTAAAATCTTAAACATATACGTGCTGTCTAGTTGCTGTGTGTAAGACTAGTGTCAGACACTTTCCGTTAGGTGATTTGTGGACTGATGTAATAACCAGGCCTTTGAGTTTTATTCTAATTACTTCTACATCACTAATTTTCTGACAGCTTAAGCCAGCATAATCCAAGAGCTGTTTCTTTTTTCATTTATTGTGGTAGCACCTAACAATTGAGAGGAGTATTGATATTGCTTTATATTGCGTAATCTTGCAAGTAGCTTCTGAATTATCACCTAAATGCATTTCCTATAGAGCTATAATACTGATGGCATGCTCATCATCTAATTTGCTTTGGTAACTGCATTTGTCACTTGTTAATCCTACGTTTATTTGCATAATATGGACACCTTGCCTGATAAGTTTTGACTGTAAGCTCTGAGAAGTGCTGGACCATCTTTTGTGTAGAGTTTTTGCTGTATGCTCCTGCAGTCACACTGCCTTGGTGGACCATCTCGGGGGTTGTCTACATGCCACACAACAGTCTTTTTGGTGTCCCGTGTAAATGATTCACTGGTAAATATCCTGTCCCATACACTTTTGTTTGTAGACAATACTTCTGTGTTAGCTGAAAATAGAGCCAGGAAGCAGTAGTCTCAGTACCTCAGAGAATTAGTTTCAGGTAAAGTATATGGATCTAACATATCTAAAATGCACATGGTTTAGTTTGGAAACCACACAAACACCCAAATGTACACACCCGCAGTAGCTGCACGGGGTGGGGTGGGGGGGTTGGGGGGGGGGGGGGGGGAGGGGGGGGGGGCAGAGTGATTGGAGAAGACAGTACATTGTCTGAATGGGAAAAGATTGGTGGGTACAGAAGAGAGAAGGGAAGAGGTGAAGTGATACAGTGGGAAACAAATTAGCAGAGGTTTAGGTCAGGTGGATGGCACTAGATGTGCTGGAGAGACAATTTCCACCTGCGTAGGTCAGAGAAACTTGCACTGGAAGGGAATATCCAAATGGTATGTCTAGTGAAGCAGTTGTTGAAGTGGTGTACAGCCTCTTGGCAACTGCAATGTCAAGTCTGTGGTTTGCCACAGTTTGGTGCTAGACATTACTGCGAGTGAACAGTTGGTTACTTGTCATCCCTACATGGAAAATTGTATGGTAATTGCAGCATAGCTGATTTTTAACAGGTTGCTTTTGCACATGATCGTGCCTTTTATATGGTGGGAGATTCCTGCGACTGGACTGCTGTAGGAGGTGGTGGGTGGATCTGTGGGACAGGTCTTGCACCTGGGTCACTCACAGGATTAGGGGCGGACAAGGATGTTCTCTAGATTGTGTGGGCAGTGGAACATTACTTTGCAGGAATAGGGTAGTATCTTGAGTACAGTATACCCCATCTGAGATAGCCAAAGCCCCAGTGAAGGATGTGGTTGAGCTTTTCAAGGCCTGGGTGATTAGATGAGTGCTGACCATTGTCTGGTTAGCAGGGTTACAGGTGTGAAATGAGGAGATGGCACGGGAGGTCTATTTATGAATGAGACGGATAGGATACTGTGGCTCTGGTAGTGCTATTGCCATATTTAGACAACTCCTGCTTTCCACTGGGGATAGTGAGTCCACGTGTGACAAGGCTGCATGGAAGAGCCTTTTTGACATGGAATGGGTGACGGCTGTCAAAGTGGAGGGAGGTACTGTTGGTGGTTGGTCCACTTGACATGTATTTATGGATATCGATGTCTAGTGATATGGCGCATTGAGTTGAGAATAATCAGGTTAAGATGATTTGGGAGTAGGTTTTTAGGTTATGGAAGAAGCAGTCTATACCATGAGTCCAGATCATGAAAATGTCTCAATTACTCTGAATCAGACAATGGGTTTTAGGTGTTGACAGGATAGGAAGGACTTCTCCTGATGGCCAATATAAAAGCTGGTATAGGATGGCACCATGCGAGTACCCATGGCAGTACTACAGATTTGTTTATACAGGGATAATCACTTAAAACCTGCACCACAAACATTGCAGAAATGGAAAGTGCTATTGATGTGTGGTTTTCACAGAATGGATTGGTAGTTGG
The DNA here is from genome assembly GCF_021461395.2 of Schistocerca americana. Taxonomy (NCBI): domain Eukaryota; kingdom Metazoa; phylum Arthropoda; class Insecta; order Orthoptera; family Acrididae; genus Schistocerca; species Schistocerca americana. Next base: position 647,339,304 of record NC_060124.1, read on the forward strand.
GGGCTTATGCTAGTAACCAACCAACAGGTTGTAGTGATATTAGAAAGTGCATTTTTTGTGCAAACATAAACTTTTTTAAATGAAACTATGCCTATCGGTATTAACTAAAAGTAGGGTAAATTAGTCTATCAGCGGTGTTTGTTGCAGGAGTCTAGTGTGAGCCATTCATGAGATATCATATTTTGAAAAGGTCCCACGCCAACACTTGTACATTAGCTGTAAAGTTCCCACACCAACACTTGTACATTAGCTGCGGTAGCACACACCAAAGAACAGTCCAAGTCCATACACTAGTTATGTGGATTGTGACCAGTAATGAGACAATTGATCATCACAGGCTGTGTTCAAAATGACCACTGGCAGCACCAGTATATGCTCCCATTCTGGTATGGAAAGACTGCTGCACACATACCAGTATTTCAGCAGGGACAATCTGACAGGCTGCAGTAATACATCATTGCATATCATCAGATGTAGTTGGTATGCCCTTGTAGACAGTCTTTCAGCTTTCCCCATAGAAAAAAAGTCTCCAGGCATGAAATTTGGCGAATGGATCAACCGAGATACAGGTCCTCTGCATCCAATCTAATGATTTGTAAACAGTTTGTGAAGCCATGTTGTACTTCGTGCACTGTGAGTTGTACAGCCATCGTATTGGTACCACAAGTTGCTCCTAGTCTGCAGAGGAATCTCTTCTAGCATCCGTGGAAGATGATTTGTTAGGAGGCTGTGATACTTGTGCGCATTCAGTGTTCTTTCTAAGAAAAACGGGCCTATGAGCTGATGGTTCACTGCCTCACACCACACATTTACACTCCAAAGATGCTGAGATTCCACCTGCCACAGCCAAAGACAATTGTTAACAGACCAATTGTGCTTATTTCAGCACTTTACCAGGCCACGATTGTTAAAATTTCCTTCACCGCTAAACAAGATACATGATACATCTGGAGTATCCTGTCTTAATGCCCATGTATGGAAGTTAACACAATTCTCTTGATCAATTCCATGCAGCTCTTTATAGAAAGGGATACACCTATATCAATGGAGAATGCATAGGACACTTGCCCGATTAATGCCATTTCCACATGCGATTGTGCAAGAGGTAACATGTGGATCAACTACTTGTTTCATCTGTTATGTTGCTAAGAGTTAGGCTATGACTTCCACATAACTGGTTGAAGAGGTTGCCTAGCAACTACCCACACACACAAACACACTGTAAGCAAACAACATCATACCTAGCAACTACCCACACACACACACAAACACACTGTAAGCAAACAACATCATACCTAGCAACTACCCAGATTGAGTGGCACAAACTAGTATTGGTGTGGAAACTTTTAAAAATACTGTATCTCATTGACAACCTGTACTAGAATCCTGCAACAAACCCCACTGACATTCTGATTTACCATATTTTTAGTTTGTTAATGTCAGTAAGCACAGTTTCATTTAAAAAGTGTACATCTGCACAAGAAAGGATTTTTACAATCTGTTGATTGGGTAACAGTAATGAGTCCCTGTCTACCAATCCATTCAGTCAAAGCCGCAAATCAATAGCACTTCATACTTGTGGTGCGAGCTTTAGGCATTTCACCCTGTGACTTGGTCTATGAAAGTGAAATAATTGTGAGTCAGGATGTGTTTGGGGAAGGGGATTTGGAAAGAGGTGGTGGGTTTGGTATCAGGAGGATGTTTGGAAAGTGAGGCCATGGGCATGGGGGATGTTGTAAAATGATGTTGCATCCATAGTAACCAGCAAGGAGTCATGTGGTAGCAAAACAAGAACTGCAGAAAGGCGGTGAAGGAAGTAAGCATTGTCTTCACTGTAGGATGGGAGGTTACAGACAATGGTTTGCATGTGATGTTCAGTGGGAGGATTGTACCCAGCCACAGTTGGGCAAGTGGAGAGACCTGTGTAGTTGGGTTGGCGAATAGGTAAAAAGGAAGGAGTGGTGTGAGGAGGGAGATAGATCCAGGAGTCAGGTTATGGGATGGACTTAAGGTCTTGGAGACCTGCTGGAGTCTTGTTGGAATTCACGGATGTGATCATGGTTGTAAGGTTTGTATGCAGAGGTGTTAGAAAGTTGGTGAAGACTCTCAGCCACATAGTCACTATGATTCATGAACACTGTGATGAAGCTTTTATCTGTAGGAAAGATGATAAGGCACGGATTGATTTTAAGGATATGGGTAGCTGTGTGTTAGATAGGAGTGATGTTGGTCTCACTAGGGAGGATTTAGGAAAGGAAAGTAAGGCCGGGTTAGAAGTGATGAATTCCTGAAAGATAACCAAGAGATGACTGGCTGGAATGGGAGGTTCAGGGTGGGAGGGAGGCTGGAACTGTTTTAAGCAAGGTTCTATGTGAGGTTTTTGTTGGCTGTTATTAGTGGGATGCATCATCATCATCATTTAAGACTGATTATGCCTTTCCGCATTCAGTCTGGAGCATAGTCTTGATCTATTTCAACAGTTTTTATACCCCTTCCCTTCCAACACACACACACTAGCCACCAAGGAAGAGCCTACAACTATGATTCAACCCCCCCCCCCCCCCCCCCCCCCCCGCCTCTTCCAGTCATACCCTCATACCTCCGTAACGCACATTGAAGAAATTTCAGCTGCAGAGATTAGGTAAGGAAAGAAGGTCCTTTACAAGTCCAGCACACTTGAATTTAGGTTTTGGGCTAAAGGTGAGGCCTTTAGAAAGTACCAAGACGTCTGCAGGGCTAAGAGTTGTGGCAGAAAGGTTGACAACAGTTTTACAGGATTGGTGCTTAGGATGTATATATCTCATGGAGGATGGAGGAATTCGTTGCGATGGTGGAAGATGGAGTATCGAACAAAGCATAGTTAGGGAGGTATGAGGGTACGACGGGGAGGGGGGGGGGGGGTTGAATCAAAGCTGTAGGCTCTTCCTTGGTGGCTAGTGTGTGTGTGTGTGTGTGTGTGTGTGTGTGTGTGTGTGTGTTGGAAGGGAAGGGGTATAAAAACTGTAGAAATAGATCAAGACTTCACGACAACTAGCAGGTTTAAACGGGTGGGTGTTGTAATAGATATGTAGAGGTGGAGGTGATGAGGTTTGCACAGGATAGATTAGTATTGAGAGCTGCAGCAATCCAATCTTCAGACTACCACAGCAACAACAAAAAGGTCATAAGATGGAAACAATTTTGCATCGTAGTATCTCCCTGTTTCCACTCCATGTAGTTTTCACTTGTGGTAATGTGGCGTGTGTACAGAGATTTATCGGGTGTTGTTATTTTTATTGTACTGTATTAACAGGATTTATCAAGAGTGGTGATAACATCAATTTGTGACAATAAATCTTTGTCATGTGCAATCTATAATACTGTTGTTCCATTTGTAATAAACAATTTCTTTGATGCTGTTTTCCCAAATAAGCCTAAATTTTACTATTATTCACATGGACAGAGGCAGAGTAAGACATGGGAGATAACTTCAGCTGATCTTCGAAGATCAATTTCTTGAGACAGAGACAGTGTCATTATTATTATTGTTATTCTTTACTTCCTCAGACGTTAAGTCTGGTTAAAAATGGAAAGTGACGTGGACCTTGATAAAGCGTCACTTCCTTTCAACTGTATGGTATGTGTTATATTGCATTTAGGAACTTTCGGGTAATTGAACATGTATCAATAATTACTGATTTCTGTAGTTGTATATATATGTTTGGATGTAGCTGTATTGCATTGATGTACTGGTGGATATTGTGTGGTATGACTCCTGTAGTTGATAGTATAATTGGTATAATGTCAACTTTATCCTGATGCCACATGTCTTTGACTTCCTCAGCCAGTTGGATGTATTTTTCAATTTTTTCTCCTATTTTCTTTTGTATATTTGTTGTATTGGGTATGGATATTTCGATTAGTTGTGTTAATTTCTTCTTTTTATTGGTGAGTATGATGTCAGGTTTGTTATGTGGCGTTGTTTTATCTGTTATAATGGTTCTGTTCCAGTATAATTTGTATTCATCATTCTCCAGTACATTTTGTGGTGTATACTTGTATGTAGGAACATGTTGTTTTAAAAGTTTATGTTGTAAGGCAAGCTGTTGATGTATTATTTTTGCGACATTGTCATGTCTTCTGGGGTATTCTGTATTTGCTAGTATTGTACATCTGCTTGTGATGTGATCTACTGTTTCTATTTGTTGTTTACAAAGTCTGCATTTATCCGTTGTGGTATTGGGATCTTTAATAATATGCTTGCTGTAATACCTGGTGTTTATTGTTTGATCCTGTATTGCAATCATGAATCCTTCTGTCTCACTGTATATATTGCCTTTTCTTAGCCATGTGTTGGATGCGTCTTGATCGATGTGTGGCTGTGTTAGATGATACGGGTGCTTGCCATGAAGTGTTTTCTTTTTCCAATTTACTTTCTTCGTATCTGTTGATGTTATGTGATCTAAAGGGTTGTAGAAGTGGTTATGAAGTTGCAGTGGTGTAGCCGATGTATTTATATGAGTGATTGCTTTGTGTATTTTGCTAGTTTCTGCTCATTCTAGAAAGAAATTTCTTAAATTGTCTACCTGTCCATAATGTAGTTTTTTTCTGTCGATAAATCCCCTTCCTGCTTTCTTTCTGCTTAATGTGAATCTTTCTGTTGCTGAATGTATGTGATGTATTCTATATTTGTGGCATTGTGATCGTGTAAGTGTATTGAGTGCTTCTAGGTCTGTGTTACTCCATTTCACTACTACAAATGAGTAGGTCAATATTGGTATGGCATAAGTATTTATAGCTTTTGTCTTGTTTCTTGCTGTCAATTCTGTTTTCAGTATTTCTGTTAGTCTTTGTCTATATTTTTCTTTTAGTTCTTCTTATTATTGTTATTGTTATTATTATTATTATTATTATTATATTGAATTATTGTTAATTAATACCCCCTTAAGGAGAGCACCATCAATTTTCAAGGCTTTTTTTTTGTCTATTTCATTTGTCTTTCAAAAACTTCTCATATATTCATTGTGATTCCTCTTCCTCTCTTCTGTACCGTTCTTCCCCATTTTCTTCTCTTTCAATATCTGCTGAAATCTCTGTTTTCCAGTTTTTTACTCTGTATTTTTTCCTGTCTGTGATGTCTTCTGTGGAGATGTTTTGTTTCTTGAGGTCCTCCATGGTTTCCTATACCCAGTTGGTTTTCACTTTATTAGTCATAACTATATAAAAAATATTCTTGGTAAGTCTGTTTTTGTGCATAATTTGTATGTGTCTCTAGAACCTTGTCCTTCTTTACCTGGTGCTGTTTTTAATCCTCTGTTTGTATTTGTACAGTTCTTTTGTCAATATGTTTATCCAGATCCCCTCTCTCTGAACTGGCCTGTAGATCTTTCCTTCTGTTTTTCCATCTCTTTGATTTTTGTTCTTCCCTTCATGGCTGTTGTTCTGAGGTGTACAAGGCCTGTGGTAACTACTGTACTACAGTGTCTTAATTTGGCATTGATGGAAAAACTTCTTTTGTTATAATTGTTCCATATAAGTCTGAATACCTTATGTAGTTTTGTGATTCTTTTTTCATTGGATGTTGAGTTCAGTCTTATTTTCTGTGTAATCTCTTCCATGCACTGGAAACTTTCTTCATGTGATATCTTCCCATACTTTGTTACCAGTGGGTGTCTGTCTCTTTACATTGTGTCAATGTACAAGTTTTTTTCATTTGAGATTTGTAGTCCCGTTTTGATTGAGATTTGATAAAGAGTTTGTAGAGCTTTTTTGTCTTCTTTTCTGTTATTTGTTATGATGGCTATATCATCAGCAAAGGCCAGACATTTTATCTACATGTGCATATATATTTCGAAAGTCATGGTGTGGTGTGTGACATGATCTGACTACACGTAGAGTGCAGTCTTTGTTTGGCACGGCACTTGGAGGGCGACAGTTCAGTCTTCACCCATCTGTCTCTTTTGTCCCATGTCCTGATTATTTTCTCCAAAACTGAGTTAAATAGAGTGGGTGATGGCCATCCTCATGCCTCACTCCTGTCTTTACTTTGAACGGTTCATAGATCTCTCCCATGAACTTCACTTTCAATATTGCATTTTTCATGTTTCTTGTCATATTAACATCAAAGATAATGATAATGTGCAAGAATAATGTAAGGCTAGCATCTTTTTAGTCACATGTTTCTGCTGATACAGCTTATATTGTACACCTGGAAACACAATGTCAATTTTGTTCTGATGACAACACATGTCACCTGGGAATAGTAGATGTACTGGCAATGGTTTCAGTGTCATCCGCCAACAGATAGTGTAATGGCATAGCTATCAGAGTGCTATATGTGTCTACCCTTTAATAGGAAATGCTCACAGCCAGTGTGATGCAGACATGTGAAGCAAGCAGGCAACCATGCCAGGAAGGCACACTCGTGATTCTTATGGCCAACGAGTGAGTTTAAAAAGGGGTAAAATTGTGGGCTTCCGAGTGGCAGGATGGTCCTTTCGGGGGAATTGCCACACAAGTTGGATGTGCTGCGTCAGTTATGCAACATTGCTAGTATCAGTAGTCACGTGAACATTCTCACACACGTAGTCGAGGTTCTGGACATCCACACAGCACAGATGCTCACTAGGATTGTTGTACTGAAAGGGCAGCAGTTGCAGATCATACGGCTACCACAGCACAGATAAAAGGTCTTGTGAGGCCCAGATGTGTCAACACAAACTGTTGCGAAGCAGTTATTGCCAGTTGCATTACGGACGTGCACACATCTATCCCGTCTTCCAATCGTGCCTCAGCACTGACATGCATGGTTCGAGTGGTGCCATCAGAGGATCTCTTTGAGGATGGCATGGCACGCCATGGTTGTAAGTGATGAAAGCAGATTCCGCTCGCAGACAAGTGATGGTCGTATCAGCAAATGACATAAATCTGGTGAGCACTCTCTTGTAGAGTGCATTAGTCCAAGATACAGTGGCCCCACCCCAGGCCTTATGGTCTGGGGTGCGATAAACTACAACTCTCATTCGTCTGTGGTGTTTCTGCACTTGGTACATACAGAAAGATGTTACACCCGTTATTTTTGCATTCTTGCAACTGGAAGGTAATGTACTGTTCCAACAGTACAGTGTTGACCCACACACTGCCCACGAAACTCAGTGTTCTCAGAAAGATGAACAGTGACTTCCCGGGCCACCATGTTCTACGAGTTTGTCTCCAACCGAGCACATGTGGGAACATGGGATGAGAAGTGACTCGTGCAACTTGTCAACCAACAACTCTTACATAACTATCTGAACAGATTGAGCATGTGTGACATAATTTATCTCAGGACAGTTTTTGCCATCTGTACTATCGACTGAATGCTATAGTCAGTGCCTGCATTGTCACCAGTGAGGGCTACACCACATACTAATGTGTGTGTTTTGGCATGGGTCGATACATGCTAGCTGAGAAGCATTTGCAGTATTGATCTGTAAATGTGATCATTTCATGTACTCCATATGCACTGTTGCAACATTAAATCTGGAGTGAATTTTCTTCTGGCAGTGGGCACAAACTTTTACCTCACAACTTTGATACATTTTACTTTTTCTTTTTCTTAGTCTTTATCCCCTGCTATCACAGTCTCAGCATGTTAATGTGGATTTGGCAGTATTAGTGGTAAATTGTGGCCAGATGCCCTTTCCATGCCACCTCCCCCCTCCCCCCCAACCTTCCAACCCACACCAGGGTGAAAGGTATGTACCCTGTATCTGTATGTATCTAATATTATCGTGTGTGAAAGTGTGACAATGTTTTCAAAATGTTTGAGGATCATGTAACTGATGTGGGGTGTGCATACCAGTCTGCTATTCATCTAGTTGGATGTGGACAACAGCCTAAAAATCATGTCAACACTGGCTCTAGCTGCATGCTAACGTTGGCGTCTACCCAGGAGTATTACAATTTCGATAGAGTACAGTAGAGTTTTAATGATTTATACAATACTTTTATGTCATGAATTTTAGAAAATTGATTGAAGATGTCTTTCTGTTGTTGTTTAATTTATGATATAGCCGCAACAGAAAATCCAACAGAATATGTTAATTATTCTGGTCTTGTTCATTTCTGTATTTGTACTGTGTTAAAGTAATTGTTCAGACGCATACAACATAAAAGTTAAAGTAAGGTCTATGATGGCAGGCAGTGACTGGGCTGTTGTCCTGACAGCAGGTAGGGTGCAGCCTTTGTTCACCGTGGCACTAGGAGGGAGAGGGTTATGGCCTATCACCCCAGCTTCCTTCTACCCCTGGGAAACATCCCCAGGAGTCATCTGATAGCAGGTTGGTGTCACCTGGGGCGATCCTGCAGTCACTGGAACAAGGAAAAATCCCCACTTTTATGTTTTATGGGGAATCGAGCCCAGGACCTCCTGATTGGAGTCTAGTGCGCTACCCACTAGACCACCACAACCACCGTGCTTATGGGATATGAAATGTCTGCATCTATATGACTACTCTGCATTTCACAAATCAGTGCCTGACAGAGGATTTATCAAACCACTTTCATACTGTTTCTCTACCGTTCCACTCTTGAACAATGTGTGGGGAAAAGTAACACTTAAATTGCTTTGTGTGATCTCTGATTTGTTGTGTTTTATTATAACGATCATTTTTCCCTATGAAGGTGAGTGCTATGAAAATTAAAATGTTTTTGCATTTGGAGGATGAAGTTGGAGACTGGAATTTTGTGAAAAGATCTTGCCACAGCAAAAAAGTATTTCTTTTTGTGATTACCATCTCAACTTGCATATCATGTCCGTGACTCTCTCTCTCCTAATATTTTACAATAATACAGACTGAGCTGCCCTCATTTTGACTTTGATTTCCTCCATCATTCATATCCCATGGTGTACTTGTGCATTGTCATCTTGAAACACAACCAATGATCATCCAAATGTCGACTATATGACAGGTCAGTAGTTTCGAGGATCCTGTCATCAAATTGCACAGCCCTCAAATAGCCTCATTAGAAATGATATGTGTCAGACATCTGTATACCATACTGGCCCAAAACATGACTGATCCATCTGCCTACTAAACTTAAAAGACTGGACTGCAGGTCTGAAACTCATTTTTCACTGGAGCGGACACAAATGAACAAGAATTCTCTGTGGCTCTGAACAGTAGCTGAGCACAAGCAGACACCATTCTGTTGCATTTGGTTAGCATTCACAGGTGTTCACTCGTGTTCTGCCCATTATCAGTCCTTCGATGAACTGTCAAACGAAGTCTCCATCATCTCTGCATTGGTGAGAGCAGGAGAGAAAGAGCTAAATTCTGGTGTTTCATCAGTGAACTTTTGTCTTCAACTCAAGATCTTTGAGCAGCAGAATGGTCTGAAGAGAATGTAATGTTTCTGATAACAGAATAGATGCTCGTGAATTCCAAGATGTCCACACCATAAATGCCAAATAAAAAGAAATGCAATTGACAGAGAGTTTCCGAGGTACTGGGAACATGAGAAAGATGATAATTACAATAGATACTTTCATCAGCCAGGAATGGAGTGAATAAGCACGAGCTTCGTATTTGTTTTTATTAAAAAAGAACAGCACAACAAAGTTCCTTGAAAGTAAACATGTACAAAATGTATCCATCATGCTGATTAAAATTACGTACATACCCCACACGAGCTTTGTATTTGTTTTTATTAAAAAAGAACAGCACAACAAAGTTCCTTGAAAGTAAACATGTACAAAAATGTATCTATCATGCTGATTAAAATTACGTACATACCCCACAAGCCACCTTAGTAATTTCTTGCCCTGTTCCACTGACAAATAGTGCTAGGAAAAATGATAGTCTATATACCTCTGTACAAGCCCTAATTTCTCTTGTCTTTGTGGCCTTTACATGAATTGTAAATTGGTCGCTGTAGGATCGACCTAAAGTCAGCTTCAAGTGCGAGGTACCTAAATAGTTTAATAGTGTTTTGTGAAAAGAATATCATCTTCCCTCCAGGGGTTGCTATTTGAGTTCATGAAGCATCTCTATAATACTTATGTGCTGGTCAAACTTACTGGTGACAAATCTCTGAATTGGTTCAATGTCTTCCTTTAATCCAATGTCGTGCAGATTCCAAACACTCAAGCAATGCTAAAGAATGGGTCACACTAGTGTTGTGTCCTTTAGAGATAAGCTACACTTTCCTAAAATTCTTGCAATAAACCAATTTGTCCATTTGCCTTCCCTACAACCAATTTTGCTTGTTTCATGTTTTACTGCTTTGGAACATTATGCCTAGGTATTTAATTGACATGACTGTCAAGCAGCATACTACTGATGCTGTATTCAAACATCATGGGATTTTTTTTTTCCTTCTCATCTGCATTAACCTACATTTTTTTATATTTACAGTAAGCTTCCATTCATCTCACCAATCACAAATTTTGTCCAAGTCATCTTATAGCCTCCTATAGTCACTCAATGGCGACATTTGCTCATACACAATAGCGTCATCAGCAAACAGCCTCATAGTGCTGGCCACGTTGGCTGTCAGATCCTTAATGTACACTTATTAGCCAAAACATTATGACCACTGCCCACTGCGAGTTGGATGCTGCCTGGTGGCATTGGGGGCATGTGATGCAGTAACAAAAATATGTAAATAGAGCAGACGCAGATGGGGGCTCACTTTAGGGAAGATATGGGCTGCAAATGGGGAAATCAGTTGAGATAAGTGATTTTGATAAATGGCAGATTATTATTATGCTGAGCCTGTGACACACATCTCAAAAGCGGCAGTGCTGGTCAAATGTTCATGAGCTATCTATCACTAGGTGCTAAATGGTTAGACATACATGACTCTTCACAGTACTTGGGGTTTGGAGGCATGTCTGGCTGCAATGTGGATAGATGGTGATTTGTAGCACAATGCTGGTGCACGCACAAGTGTTCCATAGCACACTGTTCATTGTAAATTCTGGAACACGGAGCTCCGCAGCAGACCACTCCTACATGTTCACATGTCTACCCAACAACATCATCAGTTGTGATTGCAGTGGGCACAGGACCATTCGGATTAAACCATCAATCAATGGAAATGTTGGCTCTTTGGGTGAATCCCATTTTTGCTACACTAGGTTGGTAGGTGTCTCCACAAAAACCATCATCGGGGTGAATGGCAGCTCCAAATGTGCAGCACACCACGGATGCTGGCTGGTGGGAGCAGCATTATGCTTGGGAGACATTCTCCTGCACTTGCATGTAGTAATCGAAGACATGCTGACAGCTGTGAATCACCTATGTCCCTTCATCTACATCTACATCTACATTGATACTCCGCAAGCCACCCAACGGTGTGTGGCGGAGGGCACTTTACGTGCCACTGTCATTACCTCCCTTTCCTGTTCCAGTCGCGTATGGTTCGCGGGAAGAACGACTGTCTGAAAGCCTCCGCGCGCGCTCTAATCTCTCTAATTTTGCATTCGTGATCTCCTCGGGAAGTATAAGTAGGGGGAAGCAATATATTCGATACCTCATCCAGAAACGCACCTTCTCGAAACCTTGCGAGCAAGCTACACCGCGATGCAGAGCGCCTCTCTTGCAGAGTCTGCCACTTGAGTTTATTAAACATCTCCGTAACGCTATCACGGTTACCAAATAACCCAGTGATGAAACGCGCCGCTCTTCTTTGGATCTTCTCTATCTCCTCCGTCAACCCGACCTGGTACGGATCCCACACTGATGAGCAATACTCAAGTATAGGTCGAACGAGTGTTTTGTAAGCCACCTCCTTTGTTGATGGACTACATTTTCTAAGCACTCTCCCAATGAATCTCAACCTGGTACCCGCCTTACCAACAATTAGTTTTATATGATCATTCCACTTCAAATCGTTCCGTACGCATACTCCCAGATATTTTACAGAAGTAACTGCTACCAGTGTTTGTTCCGCTATCATATAATCATACAATAAAGGATCCTTCTTTCTATGTATTCGCAATACATTACATTTGTCTATGTTAAGGGTCAGTTGCCACTCCCTGCACCAAGTGCCTATCCGCTGCAGATCTTCCTGTATTTCGCTACAATTTTCTAATGCAGCAACTTCTCTGTATACTACAGCATCATCCGCGAAAAGCCGCATGGAACTTCCGACACTATCTACTAAGTCATTTATATATGTTGTGAAAAGCAATGGTCCCATAACACTCCCCTGTGGCACGCCAGAGGTTACTTTAACGTCTGTAGACGTCTCTCCATTGATAACAACATGCTGTGTTCTGTTTGCTAAAAACTCTTCAATCCAGCCACACAGCTGGTCTGATATTCCGTAGGCTCTTATTTTGTTTATCAGGCGACAGTGCGGAACTGTATCGAACGCCTTCCGGAAGTCAAGAAAAATAGCATCTACCTGGGAGCCTGTATCTAATATTTTCTGGGTCTCATGAACAAATAAGGCGAGTTGGGTCTCACACGATCGCTGTTTCCGGAATCCATGTTGATTCCTACATAGTAGATTCTGGGTTTCCAGAAATGACATGATACGCGAGCAAAAAACATGTTCTAAAATTCTACAAGAGATCGACGTAAGAGATATAGGTCTATAGTTTTGCGCATCTGCTCGACGACCCTTCTTGAAGACTGGGACTATCTGTGCTCTTTTCCAATCATTTGGAACCCTCCGTTCCTCTAGAGACTTGCGGTACACGGCTGTTAGAAGGGGGGCAAGTTCTTTCGCGTACTCTGTGTAGAATCGAATTGGTATCCCGTCAGGTCCAGTGGACTTTCCTCTATTGAGTGATTCCAGTTGCTTTTCTATTCCTTGGACACTTATTTCGATGTCAGCCATTTTTTCGTTTGTGCGAGGATTTAGAGAAGGAACTGCAGTGCGGTCTTCCTCTGTGAAACAGCTTTGGAAAAAGGTGTTTAGTATTTCAGCTTTACGCGTGTCATCCTCTGTTTCAATGCCATCATCATCCCGTAGTCTCTGGATATGCTGTTTCGAGCCACTTACTGATTTAACGTAAGACCAGAACTTCCTAGGATTTTCTGTCAAGTCGGTACATAGAATTTTACTTTCGAATTCAATGAACGCTTCACGCATAGCCCTCCTTACGCTAACTTTGACATCGTTTAGCTTCAGTTTGTCTGAGAGGTTTTGGCTGCGTTTAAACTTGGAGTGGAGCTCTCTTTGCTTTCGCAGTAGTTTCCTAACTTTGTTGTTGTACCACGGTGGGTTTTTCCCGTCCCTCAC